>NC_063046.1:3761884-4061884 GCF_018812025.1 Megalobrama amblycephala | reverse complement strand
AGTCAGAAACCTAAAACGGATGGGTCAGATAGGAGACACATTCAACATGTGTACTATTGGTGTGGGTTGGAAAACTCTGGGCTAGACTAGAGTTGTGCTTCAACTGGAGGTGAATAGACTGACAATCTTCACCTGGAAAATAAGAAAATGAGAAACAAATAAAGAAATTAATGAAAGAATACTTAGACTTTTGCCTTGGTCCAGTAAGCAACCACTTACTGCACCAAAAAAAAAAAAAAACTCATACCGCCCCAGAATCTTCAGAGTAAGTTTTGTGCAAACACCACGTTAAATAAATAAATAAATTAATTAATTAAATAAAAACGTTCATTGTATTTTTCCCAAATATCCCCCAAAATGTCTTCACTGTAAACATTTATTTTTGTAATTTTAACAGAAAAATAAAACTGTTAATTGGTTAACATTAAGTTTTATTTACTATAAACAGTGGAAAACTGTAAAAAAAAAAAAAAAAAAAAAAAATCGAACAAGACATTATATATTTGGTAGTAACATTTTCAAATTTAGTTTAAAAAAGCTGCAAGTGATATGGGCTGTAGCACAATGCGGAGCAGGAAGAGCAAAAACTGCAGAAATTGAACAAACATGAAAAACAGCTGGTTTAGAATTACGGGTGAGAATGAACTCAGAATGTACAGAAGTTTAAACGAAAATGAACAGCATGAATATATTTACAAAAAAAAAAAAAAAAAAAAAAAGTTTATTCCTAATCCCAGAGGAATAAAGATCAGTACAATGCTGACCCGGATAATAAAGGAATCAAAACACACAATTTCATAAAACTGCTACACCCTGGATTCAAACTCACAATCTTTGAGGTGCTCAACAGGCATCTGGATTTACACATTGAGCTACTTGAGAATGCACTTTCACCAGGCTGCTAACTAGCATAAGACAACAAACACAAGCAAGCACAATCATCTCTGTGCGGCTCAGCCCAAAGATCATCTGAGCCGAAAATTGGACAAAATTTGTAAGAGAAGTAACGAAAGAACTGTTTTTTTTTATTTACTTCGATATGGAGGACAGGTACAGGAAGGAAAATGGCAAATGACACATCGTCGGAATCTGCATTAGCTAGGGAATAAAATGACATAAAATACAAATTTTGGACAATGTTTTCCAAAGTTATGTGTTTTTGCAAAAATCCTTATATCTCTGGAACACTAGGTGGTGCTGTGATCAAACTTCTCAGTTACCTTCAGGACATGCATATGACGATACATTCCAATTTTTGTGCCAATGTGAAATTGTTTAAAAGATATACCAATTTATGACAAAATTCAAAATGGTGGCCCGATGGTTTGTCCGATCCTGGCAAAATCGTTATCCTCAGATTCAACATGACAAGGAATCCATAGTTCAAAATTTATGAGCCAAAATAGCCATTTTTCAGATCTCATGACCTGTAGGTGACACTGTTCCCAATTTGGCATGGATCCTCAGATCATGGTTCCGATGAAGAGTACCAATTTTCGTTTTGATTGCTCAAAGTTTGGCTGAGATACAGCCTCTGAACCAATTTTGGGTTGACCTCATTACGTTTGCATCATATTTTTTGAACAAATATGAAAAAATAAATAAATAAATAAATCTGTTCAGTCATTTCAAAATTGGACAAAATTTGAAGAAGCAGAAAAACTGAATACTGTACTTTTTAAAATTGCCACTACTGTAATGGGCAGAGTCTTAATGTAAGATGTTGAATGTGATCAGCATAATGAGAGGTATCAGTAATAAGTAGGTAAGTAAGTAGGTAAGTAGGTATCAAGACACTACAAGTGCTGTGAGACCAAGTGAGAAGACTTTGTGTTCGGCAGAGAGTTCTCCGGTACAAATCACTAATGTTTCTGTCATTTGAACTAGTTCAAAGCCAGATAAAACAGCACTGACATTCTCAACACTGATGCGGAAAACAGGACAAACATTGTGCCACAATGATTCAGTTAGAAGGCTTTTCAATCCACAAATCACCAACATTTACGATGGATTTACTGTAGTAACACTAACTGCAACCATGGTATTGTAAGAGAAATGTGAGATATTATATCAAATTTTATTATATTATTAATTTAGATGTGTATTAAATTTTGTAGGGAACAGCACATTCCACTGCCCAGTTTATGGCCGGGACCCTCTTTGTCCGTAACAGCGGACAAAGGTTTGCTACATTTTGACTGGATCTTGGTGGACTAACACAAACAAACTGTCCAACGCCATCAGATAAAGAAGTAAGGACAACATCCAGACACCTCTTAGAGGGAAAGAAGACAACCTCTTGTACCAAGCCTGGGAAGGACAGCACTTCTCATTGGTCCACATGCAGTTTCTGCCTTTTACCCATCTAGAGTCTACTTCCTAAGGTTGGCCAGAGACTGTCATAAAGATTCCTTGGGATCTCAGCAGCAATGGGTGAAACAAAGAGAGATCACAAAGATCCATCCAAATCTATTCAAAACTATGTTTGAAAACCTTAGAACTGATGCAAACTACACATCCCTTTCATACTTATTCACAGAAATAAGTATTCTCAGTGACAGCTATTTGTAGTGCAACATCTGACACAAATTCAGCTGTTAATGTACAATTGAATGAATGCATGACAGTTCAATCTTTTTCCATCATGTTTAGTCTCTATTTGTTTAGAATATTGCTAAAGGTATTCTGGTGGTGGTTTGGGAAGTGAGAAATGCATTGGTAAACTTTAAAGACACTGTAAAGACTTCCAACTTTGTGCTTTATGCAATTGAGTTCCACAGGGGAAAGAAGGGTGGGCCACACTGTATGTGTCCCCTCTGATGCCAGCAGCCAATCACAGCATTCAAATGGAGAAGTGCCGAATTGCAATCTCCTCCTCATCAGAAAGGGATAAAGGTACCCTTTCAAAAGACACTCCTTGTTCTGAGTCTCCCATAGGATGACACATAACAGATACACCGTTCTGGGTCTCAACTCTGTAAGGAGTGAGACATTAACAGATATATCATTCTGAGTCTGCCCTTCAAAGGGGAAAGACATAACAGATATACTGTTCTGAGTCCCAGCTTGCAAAGCTGAGACTCTAACAGATACAACCCCATTCTGAGTCTGTCCGGTACCGAGATAGACATTGACAGATACATTCTCGTTCTGAGCCTCTGGTTTGTCCAGAGAGACAACAACAGATCCCATGATCTGAGTCTACAGCTAGTGAGGCAGCAACAGTGATGACCACATTCTAAGCCTCCAGCCTGTGAGGAAAGAGACATTAACAAACACAATGTTCAGAGTTTCCGTCCAGCGAGACAGTAACGACATCTGCAACAAGGTGACAGGAGAGCAAATCTTCACTCCAAGGTACCTTCGTCTGCATGTTCCAGATTGTTAAGGACCTTCTGCATATACGCCAGGGCCTCATCTGCATGTTACAGATTTTAGGACCCTTTGGTGCTCCAGGAAATCAGCATCCCGCAGAGCTTCGGGTTCAAGACTGTTGAAACAGATTCTGGTTCCTCTCCCCAGTGCATTGTCACCCAGCACAACCAGTGGAAGACGTCATTGGACTCAACCACGTGGAACGTAAATATCACTTAACCAAACCTCTTTCCAGAGACCTTGGCATTGTTGTATATTATCAGTATATAATTTCCTAATTCCCATTAGATGTAATATAGCTGATGTTAGTTAATAACAAATAACCTCTCGTTTATTTATTTGGTGCATAATAAAATTTATAATAATAAAATCTTTTGCAAATAAAATTTATTTTATTACACTTGTTTCTTTCTTGTGCTGATAATACAGAAGAGGCTCTACAAGTTAGCAATCTCACCAATTTTTCAGATAAATCAGCTGACCACTTTACATGAATTCTAAATGAATGAAAGCCCCTGCTGGGAGTGTTCTCATACTGCCAAGGTAAAACACTTTGACTGGTGCCCTGAACTAGGTAGTGGTCATCTGACATACTCATAACCACACCTTAAGAGACATGTGATCCAAAAATCACAACGTCAGTGGTGACGTGAGTACCAATCCCTATTTTACTTCGTGCCCTTGGATGGGCTTAAGTAAAATCACTATAATCTATTTATAATGTATTTAGGCTGTTTTTAAAACAAATACCATAGACTCCATATAGGCAATGTATGTTACATATTACTACAGTAATATTTAAGATGTCCATAATGATGTTGCGAAAATAATTGAGCTTATGGGGTTATTCATTGTCTGTTGTAGTAATTTGTTAAAGCTTTTACACTTTTAAATTTCCTTTTAATATTCAATGGTTGAAGATGCACCCAGTTTTTTGAAAATGCTTATCTCATTCATAGACATAAACTTTGGCTGATTGTTTACAGTTTAACGGAAGCTGCTCCCATAATTCGATCAGAATCAGAATTATGAATTCCTGGGAATCAGAAACGAGCTATTTTCTGTCGATTCATGCATTACCTTTAACACTTTAACACCTCCTAGAGCTAAACAGAGCCCTGACTCGATCAAAATCACATTCTTTGTCTCCCAGAATCCATTCAGTGCAGAGAAGCGTTTCAAAATGAGTAGGTCCAACAATCCTGTCTGAAACTGAATAATTAGCAGAGAACTCACCAATCCTGATCACCACTAATGTTGCGTTCAGGTTTTAAAGAAACAAATGAGACAAAGGCTTTGTTTTCTAGCTGCTTCGTCTGCCATGACTGAAGGTATAAATGATGGGGTCAGTGTTGTTGCATGTGTCACAGCACAGAACTCTGGGACATTTTTTTCTCCTCATTTCCTCTGTAATTTGCCATCACACAGTAGTGCAGGAAATTTAATTGCAAATCATTTCATTTCATTGCATGTATTCCATGTGTCCAAGCGCAGCTGAATGAGAATTCATACATTTCAGAAAGACATGACATTTAAGGACATAAAATATAGACATCCATTTTTTTGTAAAAAAAACAACAATAGCCTGAATTTACTTTGCGACCATTAAAAAAAAAAAAGTTTGTTCTATATAGTATGAATGTGTGGGTAATATGTACAAAAAAAAAAAAAAAAACGTACAGTTCTACATCCACCATGTTGTCACTGTCATGTCACCTGCAGCATCAGTTGTGTCGCTTCACATGCACTTATCCTCTCCCGTGGCCTCATGGGATAGCAAATTATCCATTGAATGTGCACTTCAGAATCTCGGTGGAAATTGTAGGTCATTCGGGGACTTTTCGCCAACTGTTTTTCAAATACCATGTATTAGGACATACTACTCGTTTAGCGCACTGGTTTCATACTATATACTGTAGTAGGTAAGTATTTGATCCTGGAAGTCCTATAGCTTTAGCCAAGCAGTCATGTCACTCCGTGAGGATTTTCAAGATTTTGTGTTTGATTTGAGACAACCTGCTCTAAATAAAGATGTGTGATTTACTATGGTTTACTAATGTTTTGCCAAGTAACAAAGCAGAACGTGGTGCAAAACCCTCATCTGTATACTGTTTACATGCATGTCGGTGGTGACTTTTTACGGTTTTACATCAAATTGTGATTAGACCTATCAAAAGGTTTGTCAGAGTCTGAAATATCTGTTCAGCTCAACCTTAAATGAAAAATCGACCTGGAGATGCATGGAATCAAAATCAGTGTTGTGACTTAGCCTTGAGCAACAAGCAAATGAAACAAAATAATAAACATTTAAAATGTGCAATCTCTCTCTCTTAGGAAATACTCATGACTTGTACGCATTTAAAAACATTAAAACGATAAAAACACATTTCTGTCCAAACAAACACAATGATTAAGAAAGTCAAATAAGGGTTTTGCTGGATTGTGACAAGTCTATTGATCATCTGTGAGTTGATCTGTATGATAATTTACAATTTGCTATTAGCCCTCTGAGCACCAGAAATTCATGAAATGTAGCATGTTATATCAGAATGTCCATATCTCTAGATCAGTGATGCCCAATCCTGTTCCTGGAGATCCACCTACCTGCAGAGGTCAGATCCAACCCTGATCCAACACACCTGTCAGAAATTAAGTGATCCAGAAACTAAGTGATCTTAATTATCTGGTTCAGATGTGTTTGGGAAAAAGTAGTTTAAAAATTACAAATAAATCATATAGATAGATATAAAAATACACACACGATAGGGCTTAAAGTAAGGAGTCAATAGGAACAAGAATTGGTTGCGGAGTTATTAGTGAAAATGTAAAAATGCCCATCACAATACCATCTTTTGTCTAATATCCATAAAATCTGATAGACAAGTTGAGTGTCTGCCAAAATGGATTCACAAAAGCTCTTTTGGAATTTTTTTTTTCTTTTTTTTCTACTTCCAAACAGAGGTGAGAAGTGAAAAACCTAATAGGATTTCTCCCCAGCTTTGACAGAAAGAGAGAGAATGATATTAACTGAGCCACTTGCTTCAGCTGCAGCATGCACAGCATTGTGGGAGCCGGCTCAACTCCCCACCCCCAAAAGCCAGAGGGAGAGATCGGGAGGTAAATTAGCTGTACCCTTGACTATTCACTACCTTGAGCCAGTTCTTTAGTGAGTACTCAGCAGCGAATAGGATGAAGGCACAAAGCAGCAGCTGCCGAGTGCTGGGCTGGACAATGGGGCCTATTAGTGGGCTTTAAATGGAGGAGACGAGCCCCCTCCACAAATCCTCCTTCAGGCTAGAGAAAAAGACGAGGGTGGGTGCAGACCACATCAACGCTTCTGTGAGATCCAGAAACAATTGCTATGGCTTTAATTTCCACTACTACAATGACAAGAATGTACTGTGTTTTTCCATGTTAACATGCAGTCACATTCACAAAAGCCTGGAGAATCAGTTATCAAAAAGAGACAAACACCAGCCAAAATAAATATAAATAAACCTTAGATTTATGAAGTAAATGTGAATGATGTGTGCCTGTGCAAACATGGCAGGGTGTTATCTGGGTTTTCTTTCTCAGTGATCTATTCTGTTCTGGTCTTGAATTCCTCTTTTAATATGCATCTGTGGGATTTTTTCAGTAGGTGAAAATGGTGTGGCTTATCACTTAGTAAAGTAGCAGCACACTCTCCTAAACAACACACATGATCTGAGAAATCATTCATGTCTGGAACACAAGGATGACACACACTTGATCAGTAAGAGCACTAGTAATGATGAGTCCTGCCTTTGAAATCTCAACTAACAATAACTATAAAATGCATCATCTAAAGTAGCACATGCTTCATGAGACAAAACAACAGCTATATTTCAATAGACTTTTTCTATTATTTATATTGTGGCTTATACAACACAGATACTGTAGTTTCAAAGCAGCTTGTAGTGTAGTTTCAAAGCAGAAAAGTAATGATCAATAATACAAACAGAATTAAATTCTTCTGTAAAGCAGCTCCAAAAAAAGACAATAGTGTCATTGTTCAGAGTTGATTTAGTTCAGGTAAAAAAAAAAAAAAAAAAAAGATAAATAAATAAATAAATAAAAAAACATGACTGAAATGCCAAGATTTGCATAAATTGACTTGACTTTGGCTCAACAGAGGATGTGATTGGATAACTGGATTAACTCAGTATCCCAAATGTTGGTTTGGTCATTCTTAAATACCTGGGCCAAAGTGTGTCATCAAAATGATTGGTTATAATACCCTCCCAGATAATAACCTATTACATGATTGTGTTACCAAACACTAGGCATCCAACACCAAATGCAAGATAACCTGACAGCATATTATTCCCCCAAATCACCTCTTGTTTCATCACACTCACCTACATCACTTTCTGCACGAGGACGCCCAAAGGGTTTCAGTATGAATGAAACATACAATCATGTGAGAAAGTTAGGACACCCTATTAAATTCCATGGTATATAATAATAATAATAATAATAATAATAATAATAATAATAATAATATATTTTTATATATTATATTAACTATATATATACAGTAGGTGGACAACCAAAATGGGTATTACCGCCGCGCATACCGCCGCCGCAGGGCCGTTGCGTTAACTGAAATTCAGTCGCGTGTAAAAAACTACCGCCAGGTGGCGCAAAGGGACGGATTGGAAAGTGACTGTAATAATAAAATGCCGGTTTGTAAACGGAGATGAAAGGACGAAGTAAAACAACAATAACATTATAATATAACATTTTAACATCCTTAAACACCATTAGAAAATTTAAAGTGAGAGTTAATTTCAAAACGTGGGATAGTCTTTGGCTACAGTCTATGCATCAAAAATTAAAAGAAAGACCTTTACACAAAGTCTTACTGCATGCTGTTGTCATTAAACAGTCATTAATAGGCATATATAGCCTATATATATCCTATATATATATATATATATATATATATATATATATATATATATATATATATATATATTAGGAGCACACACACGGATTAAAAAATGTAATATTTTCATTCTGGTTTGCTCTTAGCAAAAAAAAAAAAAAAGTTCCATATGCGGAGCGAAATGAGAACGGTCCAGCATTAAGACCGCATTAAGAGCAACAATTCTTATTAACTGCTATTGTTCTTGATTTTTTTATTGTTGTTATTGTTAGGCTATATATGCTATGTAATGTTTAGTGATTTTGATATTGCAGACTAAAATACCGGCAGGAATAAATATTTTGGCTAATTTACTCATTAAAACCAAAGGTGTTCATCAGTGATTGTACATCAAGAGCAAGGACACGTTGTGTGCATTTTGTTTTGTGCTTTTACCAGAATGAAACGCTCGATTGTCTGTGTGAAAACTGCGCGTGTGCACGAGCGCCAAGAGAACTGATAACAGCAGCAATGAGCACTGGCCATGATTTCAGAAACAACACATTCCAGCGGATAGATCGCCTCTTATTTAACACAGACCTATATCTTTCTTTCTTTTTAGGTACAATTATTCGCTGAGTTTAAGTTCACTTTTGGGACGTTTCAGATTCTCGCAGAGAGCCAGCTGAAAGTGCACCCTATTTTTTTTATTTTATTTTATTTTTCAAAAGTAGCCTACGAGGTTTTGTTGTTATTGTGAGCGTACACAAATAAAAGTAGACCATTTGTAGTCTTGCATCAATCTGTATATCGCCAAAAATGACGGAAGGCCTGTTTTAAGTAGTTTCAGCTGTCATGAGGAGAAAATCCATCAGAACGCGCCGGCGCTTTCGTCGGCCAGAGGGATAAAAATGTAACCAATTTAGTTTCATATTTATATTTAAATATTGGGCTATAGCCTAATATAATTTTTTTAAGATGTCACCAATGTTGATTATGAAAAGTGAATAACATGACGGATGCGCAATGTCGGGAGACATGCAGCGGGTCAGACATAAGTTTGACCACTTCATTAAGTTTTGTTTTATAGTAAGTCTTTCTTTAAAGTGAATTTCGTTTTGTAGAAATTGTATCTTAATTTCAATCAATGTTTCATCAACCAATTGGCTATATTTAATAATTAGGAAGAAAACCAAGAACGTCGGGTGTGGAATGGATTGCGTAACAAACTAAACCATGTTTCCGCTGCCTTTAAATAAGACTGAATCAATATACGTCTTTCTGTTTTAATTAAATTTATTTATTACTTTATTACATGTCTTTATTACTTAAATAATTGATAAGATGTTTTTGGTTGAACAATATATTTTAGCTGGTCTAGTTAGGCACAAATTTGCGTAGTGGCTTATTGTGCAAACTTTTTTTTTCCTACCACACGCCAAACTCATAACATTTCTTGCAGATTTAAAAAAAACAAAAACAAAAACAACAAAACAAAACAAAAAAACACGACGCTCCGACTTTTAAAAAAATCCCTCCTCGCTCCAGTCAAAACTTCGCACATACTCTGCTCGGCAGCAGACGCTGGCAACGCGCGGGGGAGGGTTGATCCCATTTGAACTTCTGCAAATATTACCATAAAACAAACAAATAAAGAAACTTACTGCAAATGCTCATAACAAGAGTCTAACAATTGTGTATTTCGTCAGCTTATTTAATATGATCAGATCGGGATGTTAAAATTAACAAAAAGCACCAAGATTGCAAAAAGGTCGCGCATAGCTTAGGCTAATATTTTGAGTCTCCCGCCCTCTGGATTAATGGCTTTGGTGACAAACATTTTAAACAAAGCGCCCTTCCCCCTATCTCACACTAGTCAAGCACTGTTTGGTTGGGTGAGTGCTTTTTATACACACAAGATAATGTAAAAATTATACATTGATATATAAATGGAACACAATCGGTTTGTTGTTTTTGTTTGTTTTTCTTTAACATTTTTATTTTATTTCTTTGTCTTTAAGGAACATTGGATGGCAGTAAAGATTCTGTACAGTTATTGTTCTAATAATACGGAGCCATAATGTAACATATCTTGGTCAATTCTTTCGAGCTGCTTTACAGCTTAACCACAGTTTGCAACATCAGCAGTTATTGAAATGAACTGAATCAACACAG
Organism: Megalobrama amblycephala; assembly: GCF_018812025.1. Lineage (NCBI taxonomy): Eukaryota > Metazoa > Chordata > Actinopteri > Cypriniformes > Xenocyprididae > Megalobrama > Megalobrama amblycephala. The sequence continues at coordinate 4,051,446 of NC_063046.1, read as the reverse complement.
ATCTGCTGATATAAATAAATAGGCCTAAATAAATAGCAAAAACCAAGATTGGGTTTGTACGGTTCATTTGAACTATAATTTAATAATTTATGTTATGATGTTATAGAGGTACAATGTACAGATGCCTATATGTTTTGCATAAAGTAAGAATATTTAATAAAGAATCTTAAACTTCCAACAAAGCATGTTCTCGTCATTTTGCTCTTAACTGCAGTCAAAATACAAATAGGCCTATAAAATATTGTGTAGCCCATTGTGGAGAGTCAGATTAGGCGCAAACTATCTATAGCAGAAACTTTTTATCTTAATAGCCTAGCACTTGTTGAATAACAAAATGTTGATTATTTGGATATCAACGTTTTTTGTTGTTGTTCGTAATTGTGTAGCTTATGGCATGACATTTCTTTTTGTAATGTTTATGAGCGTGTTAATGGATACAAACTGCAAAAAACAGAAAGACACCTAGTGATTCAGTCTTATTCAAAGGCAGCGGAAACATGAGTTAGTTTGTTACGCAATCCATTCCACATCCGACGTTCATGGTTTTCTTCCTAATTATTAAATATAGCCAATTGGTTGATGAAACATTGATTGAAATTAAGATACAATTTCTACAAAACGAAATTCACTTTAAAGAAAGACTTACTATAAAACAAAACTTAATGAAGTGGTCAAACTTATGTCTGACCCGCTGCATGTCTCCCAACATTGCGCATCCGTCATGTTATTCACTTTTCAACATTGGTGACATCTTAAAAAAAAATATATTAGGCTATAGCCCAATATTTAAATATAAATATGAAACTAAATTGGTTACATTTTTATCCCTCTGGCCGACGAAAGCGCCGGCGCGTTCTGATGGATTTTCTCCTCATGACAGCTGAAACAACTTAAAACAGGCCTTCCGTCATTTTTTGGCGATAGTCTACAGATTGATGCAAGACTACAAATGGTCTACTTTTATATATGTACGCTCACAATAACAACAAAACCTTGTACTTGTGAAAAATAAAATAAAATAAATAAAAAAAAAGGGTGAGCTTTCAGCTGGCTCTCTGCGAGAATCTGAAACGTCTCAAAAATGAACTTAAACTCAGCGAATAATTGTACCTAAAAAGAAAGAAATATCTCAATTCGATAATATATTCGTAGGTCTGTGTTAAATAAGAGGCGATCTATGCGCTGGAATGTGTTGTTTCTGAATTTGTATTTGATATTTTAAGGAATAAAAGACACTCCTGCATTTAAATGCGGCTGCAGGAGTTGCAGTTTTTTATGACGTTTTATTAATCCGTCCATTCTTTTTAGTTTCAATGATTTAGCTAAATCGTGCCTTAATAATGGGAGCGAAATTATTCAGAGACTCACGTTTTAAAATAAAAGATATAATTCATGAAACACGCAACAATTTCTTAATCAGTGTCCAAACAGATAGGCTATATTTTTCCTAAGTAGTTATCTGTCAAAATAAAGGATAGGTAACGAATAACAAAGTATGTGCGTGTCAAAAATCCATACTGTTTTATTAAAGTAGTTTAAAATATAAATAAAAAATGTATTTGTGATAAATATAGGCATAATATGTGAGAAAATTGACATTTTGCATAAAGATAAATGTGCTTAGATGCATTTGTTGGATAACATGTGGTTGAAATGCCACTCAGCGGTCAAAAGCTGCAAATGCACTTTGCGACGCGGCGGTAGAAACACCGTTTTGGATGGCCACCTACTGTATATATATATATATATATATATATATATATATATATATATATATATATATATATATATATATATATATATATATATATATATATATATATATATATAGTTGTGGCCAGAATTATTGACACCCTTGGTAAATATGATCAAAGATGACTGTAAAAATAAATCTGCATTGTTTATCCTTTTGATCTTTAATTCATAAAATTAGCAAAAATCTAACCTTTCATTGAAGGAAAAGAATTGAAAGTGGGGGGGGGGGTCACATTATGAAATAAATGTTTTTCTCCAAAACACGTTGGCCACAATTATTGGCACCCCTAGAAATTTTTATTAGTAAAATCTCTCTGAAGTATATTACTATTCATATTTACATTTTTTTAGCACACCAGGGTGATCATGAACATGAAATTGTATAAGTATAAACATGGAGTATAAACATGAGGAAACACAAAGGCTAAATTCCCATAATCATTCATCACAATGAGAAAAAACAAAGAATAAAGTTTTGATGTGCAGCAAAAGATTGTTGAGCTTCACAAAATAGAAAATGGCTGTAAGAAAATAGATAAAGCATTGAAAATCCCCATTTCCACCATCAGGGCAAAAATTAAGAAGTTCCAATCAACTAAAGATGTTACAAATCTGCCTGGAAGAGGACATGTCTCTAAATTGTCCTAATGCACGGTGAGGAGGAGAGTTTGAGTGGCCAAAGACTCTCCAAGGATCACAGCTGGAGAATTGCAGAGATTAGTTAAGTCTTGAGTCTCAGAAAGCCTAAAAAAAAAAATAATCGAACAGCACCTACATCCCCACAAGTTGTTCGGGAAGGTTTCAAGAAAAATCCTCTGCTCTCATCCAGAACCTATCTCCAGCACATTCAGTTGTCAGACAAGACTGGAACTTCAAATGGGACCGGCGTCTATGGCCAGATGGAGAAAAAAAAAAAAAAAAAAAAAAAAAAAAACTTTTTGGCAGCAAACCCACCAGATGGGTTTGGTGCACACATGGATAAAAAGTACCCCATGCCCACGGTTAAATATACTGCTGGATCTTTAATGTTGTGGGCCTGTTTTTTCTGCTGGAGGTCCTGGACATCTTGTTCAGATACATGGCATCATGGATTCTATCAAATACCAACAGATAAAAAACAAAACCTGATTGCTTCAGCTAGAAATTCAATAATGGGCCGTGGTTGGATCTTCCATCAGGACAATGATCCAAAACAAACATCAAAACCAACACAAAAATGTGTCACTGAGCACAAAATGCAGCTTCTGCTATGGCCATCTCAGTCCCCTGACCTGAATCCTAAAGAAAATGAGTGGAGTGAACTGAAGAGAAGCACCACCAACATGGAGCTGGGAATCTGAAGGATCTGGAGAGATTATGCATGAAGGGATGGTCTCTGATCTCTTGTCAGGTGTTCTCCAAACTCATCAGGCATTATAGGTGAAGACTCAGTGCTGTTATCTTGGCAAAAGCAGGTTGCAAAAAGTATTGAATACAAGGGTGCCAATAATTATGGCCAACATGTTTTGGAGAAAAAACATTTATTTCATAATGTGATTTTTTCCCCCACTTTCAATTATTTTCCTTCAATGAAAGGTTAGATTTTTGCTAATTTTATGAATTAAAGATCAAAAGGATAAACAATGCAGATTTATTTTTACAGTCATCTTTGATCATATTTACCAAGGGTGCCAATAATTCTGGCCACAACTGTGTGTGTATATATATAAAACATATATATAGACGTGTATATATATCTCAGTATCTCAATATCTCATCTGGTCCTTGGCAGGTCTTAACATTTGTAAAATAAAACCTCAACAACAACACATGACATATCACACTGTGTCATTATTTGTTTAGCAAAAATAAAGCCAAAATGGAAAAGCCATAGATGACACACTTAGGACGCTCTTACTGTTAGCATAGAAATTTAAGAGGGTAAGTAACAGTAAGTAATTCAGGCACTGCTAATCAAATATCTTTGGCTGCGTTTACACTTGGCATTATCATGCGATCACCATGATCCGATCAAGCAGATCGGATCATTTCCCAATCAGGACATGGCGCGTTTACATTTGTTCACATTAAGTGGCCTCTGTATCTGGATAACCGATCAGATTTCTGTTTCCCGCACAATATTTAAATTAGGTGCGTTCGGAAGGCAGAAGCTTCAAATGGTTTTGTAGCGTAAAAACTTTCACTTTAGCCTCTATCAATGGCAGAGCACATAGCACAGAATTTTTGTGATATATTCAACAAAAGTACAATCGATCATAAATAGAGTAATTAATCTACCAAATTAAGTTTCCCAACATTAATCTTGTATGATGAAAAGATTATTCCGACACATTTCATGATTGAAAGGAGCGTGCAAGCATTTAAATGGTTTGTGTAGTATGTACAAAACGGCAGAATCGGAACCTTTGTATGAAAGAAATAAAAGAACACACATCACATTAAAGTGCATTAATTAGAAATAAACAAGGGTAGGCTATACGACACCAGATTAAGAGTAAAGACCATACAAATTAAACAATGTCCCATTGCTTTCACTCACTTACTTTACTTTCCAATGCAATCTCTTAGTCTTAGATTAAATTAGTTTTTTTTAAATGGAGGAATAGCCTGTTTCCAGAGTTGATCGACTGTGGTATACGCGAACCCAGCTCGTTTAGATAAAGTTGCACAATTAAAATGAAAAATGACACACAGTGTAACATGTAAGTCTAAAACTGTTTTAAAGGTACTAAAGAGGATGTTTTGTTTTATACATTTTTGCAATATTACTTGAAACTGTCTTTACTAACTGATAAAATACTATTTATTAGGTGCACTGAAATAATATTAATAATAATAATATTAATATACATCATCTGTGCACGAGGTAGGGCCTTAAAAACATCAGCCAATCGTTTACGCGATTGGCCCTCTGGCTTGTCAATCACTGCCATGACGATCCATGTGAGAGACGCACGGCTGCGCGCTCCAGTAACATTCCACACTCCACAGGCGCCACATGCAATGTTTTTGTTAGGAGACAGGAGTAACAACTGCAGATTATGAGTCACCTGCGGTGAGTCCGACATAATGAATCTACTAAGTGTGTGCGCGGCTTTAAGTGTAAGGCCGATTATGAATGCAAATTGATACTTATGACAGATCGCGCTCAAATGCGTCCAGTCAGAGCCAGTTGCTTTCAGTCTGCGATTACAGTCGGTGTTCAAATTCCATGTGAAAGTATATAAATCTGCTTCAGGAGCAGGAAACAATCGCTGTATGTTGAGCATAGTCAGAATGTTTTAGCTAGTCGTTAAATGTGTGCCCGGCTTAATAACACAGCGAATGCCGGTGGTAAACACTCGTGTTCCGATACTCGTGCATGAGTTTTGGGAGGCGTTCCCTCTAAATGAGCTAAGAAGGAGGGGGGTTGTTCTTACCCATGCGCTCATTTCAAAAACTCAGTCGACAAAAAGAACCTCTTTAGCACCTTTAAAGATTGATGTTTATAGTAAAGTTCAAAAAAATGTTTAATTTCTTGTCAAAACTGCATCTGTCCATTCTTTTCTGATAGCCATGCGGAGAGACTGGGCGAAGATTTATTTGATGTCACTCTCTGAATATAGATACGATGGCTGGATTGTGTTTACATTACACTGAGATCCGATCACAATACGTTCAGCACTCGGTTAGTGAGGTCTGATCACACTCGGCAGTGATGTCTCGCGTTTATACTTCAATGAGTGCTAGACATTACTTCTGTTGTGAGAGCGCGATCAGACTTCACTAACCGAGTGCTGAACACAGTTGGACATAGTGGTGTATTAGAGGTAAAAAATGATATAAATACTGTTCGGTTTCTTGCACAAACCGATCGTTTCGTGTCTTAGGACATCAATGTGCTGTCACGAGCCGCAGGGTTTAATTCATTGAAGTGGCTGATTCATTCAGGAAGTGTTGCTCAGAGACTCAAAACAATTCTGTGAACTATTTTCGTTGGCGAAATACAGTGAAACAGACAATTTGGTGTCTAAAATGTAAGTCACTTGATATTAAGTTCTTGTTCATTAAACTGTACGCTGAATAAAAACAATATCACGTTTGTAATCATGCTAATATTTGGACAAAACGGCACTCTTTGTGTAATATTGGTTAACTATATTAAATTATATAAATATGAAATATATACAGGGGCATTCTTGCCCCTTATCTTGAATTCTGGGGCTTTGTAAAGGCATTTTAATAGACTAAATCACACAGTGAAATCGTGCACTCTAAATATGCACGCGTACTAGTCTAACCTACTACACTACGTCACGTAGTATATGCATGCACTCAATGGGTGTGTTTTTGTAAAGTGAGGGACATACTCAATATCAGATCGTTAAATCAACAATTACGATATCATAGATGATATATAACACACACCCTACAGCACTGGCCCGATCGGGCAAGTGACCGTTCCATCTACTGTCCCGAGCGTCGTTCACACTGGCCCCGGGCCATCGGACAGTCCTTATTGTCGAGCCCTGACCAATCTTCCCATGAGTGGACGTCCCAGCAAATTCAGCCCAAGATCAGACCGTGTGATGCTCAGAGAAATTGCAGACAGCCCAAGATCTACACTTCAGACTCTACAGGCCTCAGTTAACAAGTTAAATAATGAAGTTCAAGACAGTACAATTAGAAAAAGACGGGTTAAGTATGGCATGTTTGGAAAGGTTTCCAGGAGAAAGCCTCTTCTGTCTAAAAAACAAACAAACAAAAAAAACAAACAAACAAACAAACAAAAAAGAACAATGCAGCACAGCTTAGGTTTGCAAAGTTACTTCTGAACAAACCACAAGACTTCTGGAACAAAATCCTTTGGACAGATGAGACCAAACTGGAGATGTTTGGAATTAAATCATAGCACCAAGTTTGGTGAAAACCAAAAGAGCATATCAGCACAAAAACCTCATACCAAAAGTCAAGCATGCGGGTATAGGGCTGATGATTTTAGGCTTGTTTTATAGCCATGGGCCCTGGGCATCTCACAGTCAATTGAGTCGACCATGAACTGCTCTGTATACCAAAGTATTCTAGAGTCAAATTTGAGACCATCCGTCCGACAGCTAAAGCTTGGACAAAACTGGGTCATGCAACTGGACAATGATCTGAAGATTACCAGCAAATTTACAACAGAATGGCTGAAAAAGAAAAGAATCAAGGTGTTGCAATGGCCCAGTAAAGTCCAGACCTCAAACCGGCTGAAAAGCTGTGGTGAGAGCCGTGCATAGACAAATGTCCACAAACCTTAATAAACTGGAGCAACATTGTAAAGAAGGATTCCTCCTGAACAATGTGAGAGACTGATAAAGTCATACAGAAAATGATTACTTCATGTTATTGCAGCTAAAAGTGGATCTACAGGCAATTGAATCATAGGCTGTCCTAACTCTGTCACCCATGGTTTTTGCATCTTGGCTTTATTTTTGCTAAATAAATCATGACATGGTATAATATGTCATGTGTTGTTGTTCATCTGAGGTTTTATTTTCCAAATTTTAAGACCTGCCAAGCACTAGATGATTTTTTATTATGTCCTGATATGAAAAATCATGGAATTCAATAGGGCATCCTAACTTTTTCACATGACAGTACATTACGTGTGTTTTGGCTCAACAATGCTTACACCACCCTATTTGGGGTAAAAAAAGAAAAAAAAAAAAGGAAAAAAAAAAAAGAAAAGAAAAATAATACTTCTCTCTAAAGAAATTTGAAGTAAACATATAATAATTCATGTTTTTTTCTCCAGTGTATTGAAATGTTACTTTCTAATGATTTATAGGCCATCATGTTAACAGGGAACCCTGCAGTTTTAACAAAATAAAGGTTTTCTGTAAAATAAAATTATTCTCAGACAGTGCTCAGGAAACAGTCTCTCGCAAATATTGAGAAAAGAGTGAGACCAAATTAAGAAATTACTGTCACTAATTACTGCCTGTGATGGAGACCCTGAAGTTTTTATTTATTTATTTATTTATTTTTACTGTGACTCTTACTGTTACTGTGCATTTTATAATATTTATGTGGGGTTTGCCTGTTTTAGCTGAGTGGGTGTGGCCTTATAGAAAGTGCAAACTGTAGTGGAGCGCTCATTTTAGCTATGCATGGTGCAAATGTATGTGTTGGTTTTATCTGTCGCAATTATTGTATTTATTGACTTGTTTTAACTCTTGTTCTTTATCATCTTGTGTATTTATTTTCACATTTTGCACAACTGCTTGTAAAAAACACCTTTTTGGACAGCAACATCGCTCCCGTGTTTACATCTGCCCAAGAACAAATTACACAGATCTTCCAGGGACGTGTTTGTCAAACTCAAAAACACCAGAGGCACTGATGCACAAATACAACATCTATTATTCAGGCTATTATTCAGGCTTCTGGCAGGAACGCCCAGGCTATGTCTGACCTTCTGAGGGTCTCTCATCCCCTATGGCTTCAGTTTGTCTCTCGCGCTTCTTCCCACAGATGGAGAAAGGAAGAGTTTCAGGGCAAATGTCAACAGCACTAGCAGAGAGATGCTAAAACCGAAAGGAGAAAAAAGAGAAAGAGCAAGAAGGGTTCTGAGGGACAGAAGCAAATAGAATGAATGAAGCGATCTGCGTGATTATCTAGAGTGTGCTCTGGGCAAAATGCTCTGCGCTTAAGGACAAGCGTTCTCCTTCAAGAGCATTGACCATCATTCCAATTAAAAGCATAATTTCTCCCAGACAATTAATGTTAATTCTCATTAGACCTGTGAGCTGAGAAACCCACAATTATATTCCAGCAAGAGCTTTCTAGAGCTTCTCATAGGGCTGGGCGATATATCGCATACCATTGTCACGCGCATTTCGTCAGTAAAGCCGGTTCCCTGATTACCGCTGAATCGCCATCACCTGCTTTCAAATGGAGCGGCATTTAATAGACAGAACCGTAGATCACTGACAAGCTACGCAATATCGCGTTCATTTTCGAAGGCGATTCATCTGTGATAATGAACGTGATATTGCGTAGCTTGTCAATGACCTACGGTTCTGTCTATTTAATGGCGCTCCATTTGAAAGCAGGTGATGCCGATTTAGGGAACCGGCTTTACTGACGAAATGCGAGTGACAATCACATGCGATATATCGCCCAGCCCTAGCTTCTCATACACAGTCATGCACAATGAATCCAGTCTATTGAAGGTGGAAAAAGTCTTCAAGCTTTGCTCATTTTCTATATGTGGAATGTGGAGAATTCAATGGAGTATGGGCTGACAGGCTCTAATATACCCAACCTAACAGCTCTGTGACCAGCACTAATGTTTTTTTCAGCTTTAACCAGTTTCACAAATGTTTGGGAAACACTTAAGGCTAATTGTTTGGATTGTTTGAAGTCCATGTGACTAATGATAAGTGGGCCTTTGATTAGAGCCCACCGATTAGACTCTGTTTCAGGCAAATTTAATTACCTGTCACATTATTTCTCAGCTTTTATCTCAACACGTCAATATATTAATGCCCAGGGCTTAGAGATGATAATTTTTGCTCGGCTGGGAAAACCTTTCTCCATCACACTCCACATTAATTATACAACACGCATCACATGCGCATGGAAACAAAACATGCCAACCTTGAAGGCTAAGCTGTGTTCTCTTGCTGGACAAGATGTTTTGAGTTCACCCAAACTCAAATTTGCAGATATAATATGCAATATTAGTTAATAGTCACATGACATACAGGTGAACAAATATTTCAGCTTTTTTAGTAAGTGTTTTATTTTGTTTTGATCTAATGCAATCAAATGGTTCACCGGATTGATTAATAAGATTGTACCCTGAGCAGGTCAGGAAGGAAGGGTTTAAATTGATAGGATGAACAATGAACTTATACAGGAATTTCTGCATATAGCTTTCCTGTAGATGATCACTTGCAGTCCTGCCACCCAACACAAGCCACTGATGGAGGACAGATGACCCGTGGGCTGGGCGAGAGGGTCTTCCTCCATAAGTAGGTCTGCTTGTGTCTGAGGGCAAGCATTTGCCAGTGTGCGTGGACCCTTTGATGAAGAGATGAGACTGCATATGCAAATGAGCTCTGATTAAACTCATTGATGTGTTAATGTTTAATATCAGCTGTCAAAGTGCTCCACTGCCTTACCCAGAAGCCTCCACACCAAGCTGTCCATCTGCTAATGAGAGATAACATAGGCTTGTTTTTTTTTTGTTATTTCTGCAATTTCATTCTCTGCTGCCTTTCCTCCATCAGCAGGATCGACACTTAACTTAAGGTTTCCCGACTGAGGGTTTATTCCTGCCCTTCACTTAGTCAGTCCCCAACTATATACGCTTTTTGATATTTACATACATTATGCACTTTGACCTCATGTATTTAATTTTACTTTTTTGTTCTCTTTTTAGGTATGTCCAAAGAGAACGAGGACATGCAAACTTCAACACTGGTGTTTCTCATCTCTTTCGTCTTTGATGTGAGTGCTTAATATTGTTGTCATCATAGTTTTTACTCATCTCAGTGGACACACCTCGGGTTTTATGACAAACTCTAAACTCTGTCTATCCTGTCACTATTCGGCTGTTCTGCCAGCCATCAAAACACTGGGGGAGCACTTCAAAATGTGAAAAATATGTCGCTGCGTTAAATTATTGATCAGGGGCACACAAATGTGACCTCTCTCCACACACACACACTTGAGATGTTTTCTGCTCAGTGTACTCGCAAATAGGTTTAAATGAAAGGTGTTGGAGCATGAATATGGTAGAAAGGTCTGTGAAACCTTGCTGATGGGAGATTTGCTGGAGTCAGTTTCCTCATGGCTGCGATGCTCCTGCAACAACCACTAAAAGCTTGTCTGCAGGACCCCCACTGCTTCAATCAACCAGTCGCTCTCTACCTGTCAATACCAACTATCCACGGCTGTCTCGTTCCCTCCTTCCATGTCTCTCCAGCTCCTGTAAGCCATAAATACTGCATGATGGGAAAGGACTGTTTAAACAGAAAGAATGGCCAGTGAAATTAAAGTTGGCAGAAGGATTAATGGCGGATTGGGGTCCTTGACTCAAGTCGTGAGTGCGGTAGGATTTCTGACAGATACCGCGTCAGGAACCTGTCACTCAATAGGATATCAATGACCGTTTCGCTCCACAGAGTAGACCTGTAGATCTCACCATCAGAACAGCACAAACATAGGAGCTGCTGCTGAGTCAGGAACAATGTGATTGAGTGAGGATCTCTCCAGGTAAGACAACACCATCTGCATCTGCTCAAAAATTACATGATAATCGCTATGATCCACTGTGAAGTGAGCAGTTTGGTCCATGGCATAAATCAACATCTTACTGATTTGAACATGATTGATGACACATATCTGCCCAGATCAACAGACATGACACCAAACATGTGCATGTACCTGTGTGATTGCACATCAGACTGGAGTTGTGATAGTCTTTTCTTTCAAAAGAATAGTCAATTTTGATTTCATGGTGACTTTAACCTTTAACTATCACCTGGACCAGAGCATAAACCTTCAGCATCTCATCAAGTCAAGTTAAGTCAAGTCATCTTTATATATGTCACACTTTTTACAATACAGATTGTTTCAAAGTAGCTTCACAGTGATAATAGGAAAATTAATGGACAGAGGTTATTTTGGCTTTACAGAAGCTCTAGGTAAACGTTATTATCAAGCTAAAGTTGATTCAATCACTTGCGTTGTAAAAATCATTAAATATTAACTTGGAGGCTGCTTAAAAGACACCTATTTAACTGACAACAGAAAATGTTCTTGCTGTTCATTTACGTGTTTAGTCTATAGGTATGCGCGTTTGAATGTGTATGTGTGCAGACGATTAGTCTTTCTTTACGAAGTGACATCGCCAAATTACTTGTCTGGCCCGCATATTACAGAATTGTATCACGTACTGTAATATGACGCAGCTGCCCTCAGCCTTAAAGTTCTGCTGACTGGGCTTTTAGGACAAAAAGCAGAGCAGATAAACAGAACACCACAACACTATAACATATTCCATAAGCATGACAGCCTGTCCCAGTCAGACACCGAGGTTTGCCTTGAATGTTTCAGGCCACATTAACAGGGCGCAGGCAGGCAGGGGTCCAGCACCCGAGCACGGCCTCGTCTCCCAATCAAAGGCGGCCGGTCTCAGCAAGCTGACATGTGTGGTGAGAGGCGACCCAATCAAGCGAACATCTTTCCCCAGACTTGAAGTGACATTTACTGCAGCTGGAGAGAAGATGAAATGTCACCGAGCTCTCTACCCTTCTCCTCCACCCTGTTCTCAGCACTTTCTGAAGATGACATTGAGGATATGCCCTAAACGGCTCTCAGAACCACTCCAGGACTGCTTCCGTTGGATGTAAGACCCCTCGTCATCAGCCGGCGCCTCTCAGATCCCTCACACAAAAGATTCACAGTGCTAAATAAACATGTAAAGCCTGTTTGACAAGCATGTTTCATTATAGGAGCACAGTAACCCCGGTCATCACCTCCTTCAGGAGCCAGTGGGTTTAGAGTCATGTCTCGTCCCTCTCAGCACAAAGTAAAGAGGGTTTGTATGACATGAAATTACTTTTAATAAATGAATCTCAACAACTGTAATACACATAAAACCAAACGTGCACATAAATTAAACTCAGTCTCACTTGATTATATTTAAATGTTTGACTCAAATCTTAGTTAACCTAATAAGGGGCATCTAATGTCACTTCAGATAAACGCATTCCTGATCTCTGTAAGGTGACCACGAGACTTATGCTTTACATGATGCTTTTCTATTGATCTACTTGTGTGTTTGGATATTAATTGGGTCATTGCAGTGGTCATAGATGATGTGGGGGAGCAGTGAATCAACCGTTACATTGTAATGAATTGCTGTAAAAATTACAGCAATATTTTACAGCAGCTGGCTATATTTTAATAATACAGCATATTGCTGTAAACTGCAATGCATTCTGGGGGTGTGGCAGTTTGAATCAAATTTACAGAATATTGCTGTAATTTTCAAATATACAGAGGCATTGTGGGATCTTCAAAGGTCGAGATTCGGGTAGCAGCAAGAGGAGTGATTTACAACTGTGTTAAGGGACTTATTTCATTTTCCCCCTCCGTCTTTGGTAACTGTATCTACATTCGCGATTCATATTGTTAACCCTGGATTGGCGCATCCTCCGTCCACGGGGCGTGAAGCAGACTTGAGCGGGGTTTTCCTCAGCCCGGTCGTGGTAGGATCTCACATATTCCCCGGCGCTATAGCACAGCGGCTATGGGCCGAAAATTAACAATTACAAACAGTTGGAATTCATGGGAACTTCATGTTAATCAGCACACTTGGTCATGATTATTTTATGGTGTAAATCACAGTTGTACAGGCAGACAGTCATCTGTTAACAGGGGCCGAAGTGAAAAAGCCTCGTGACACGATCAGGCCGCTCACAGAGGATGTGTCACGTAATTGGTGCTGCTCCAAGCTGTAAACAACCAATGTGATATGTATTTGTGGACATTTGCTAACTTAAGGTAATGTGAACACTTTAACATCTCTGTTTGATATAAAGTTTGCCTTGTATAGTTAATTTATTACCAAAGCAAAACCAAATCTTTTTTTAACTTGAAATGAAAATGAAATGTGCTATTTACAGATATGCGTGTTTGTTGACACTTGAACAAACTGATCATCGTAAACTTGCCTTTTAGATGTATATTTTTTATCTATTGAGGCCTTTAACACAATGTTTCTCAACTAAAGAAGATATTTAGGGTGAATGTTTTAGATGTCTCCCTATTTTACGCTGGCAAACTAAAACTAGTTAAATAAGGTGTTTTAATTAGTGGGAAATCTAAAACTTTCTGTGAGGTCCACATGGTACAATTTCAAAAACATGATTACAAGCCTCAAAAGCTAAAACCAATCTGAATTACATAATGTCCGTTTCCTGACCATTTAGCCACTTTGTAGGTATTTATCCGGAGAGAGGAACAAAGACAACAAACAAAGAAAGGAAAAGTGCCATCTAAAACAACAGGCCAGACGGTTCAGAAGAAACAGGTTGCAGTCAACCCACATGTTGCCACTCTTCTGTGCAAAGTGATGGATTTTTAGTGCAATTTCTGAAAAGTAAGAAACACACACACAGAGATCTATTTTTCCTTTTATTATATACTTTTATTATTCTATATCTGTCACTGACTGTATCTCCATCCCTCTATCTGTCTCTGACTGCGTCTGTCACCCCTCTACCTGTCACTGACTGTATCTCTCATCACTTTGTCTCTGACTATATCTGTCATCCCTCTATCTATCTCTGACTGTATCTCTCATCCCTCTATCTGTTACTGACTGTATCTATCATCCCTCTATCTGTCTCTGACTGTATCTGTCTTCTCTCTGTCTGTCTCTGACTGTATCTCTCATCGCTCTGTCACCGACTGTATCTGTCATCCCTCTGTCACTGACTATCTCTCATCACTGTCACCGACTGTATCTGTCATCCCTCTGTCTGTCTCTGACTGTATGTCATCCCTCTATCTGTCACTGCCTGTATCTCTCATCACTCTATTTGTCACTGACTGTATCTCTCATCTCTGTTTCTGACTGTATCTGTCATCTTTCTATCTCTCTCTGACTGTATCTGTCATCCCTCTATCTGTCTCTGACTGTATCTGTCATCCCTCTATCTGTCTCTGAAAGTATTATTATGTTTTGTTATATATCTAATGTATTGTCCTCATTGTTCTTTTCAATATTTCTAGCCACTCTTTGGATCCTGGGATGGAACATCATCTGGAGAATTGATAAGCCACGCAAAATCGGGTTCATTATCGAAGTCGATTCATCTTCGATACTGAACGCGATTTTGCGTGGCTTCTCCGTGAACTACGGCTTTGTCTATTAAAAGGCGCTCCATTTGAAAGCAGGTGATGGCGATTTAGCGGTAATTAGGGAACCGGCTTTACTGACGAAATGCGCGTGAGAATCGCATGCGATATATCGCCCAGCCCTACAGTGTAGGTCATTTATCAGAAGAGTAAATATACAGCAAACATCCCTGTCAGATAAATTGAAAGAAAGCTACTTATGTTTAGTCCCAGTGATCAATAAAGTTTATCAATCTATGTGATTTACATTCAAACAGGTGTCCTCCTTTCTTGGGGTCAGTAAATATGTGAAATCTAATGCATACCATCAAAGCAGGGACATTTGCAAGTTTACAAACCTTCTTGGGAGAAAGTCACAGGCATGACATTGACAGTGATATTTCTGTCTTAAGACCATTGATTAATTTCCACTTCCATACCTTCAAAACCAAACACTGATACGCTGGCATTTCCATCAGAGAGTGACCTGAGCTTTTCTGTGACTGCATTTACCAACTGTCAGGTGAAGTAAACACACGCTCCTCACCGGATTTAACATGTGCTTTTGTCTAAGCCAAGGCCAGGTCCAGCTTACCTCTCTATGCAAAATCTTAGGACCTTTTTTTCATTTTCATTGAGTTCATTGAGGCATCTTTTCATCACAGGTTGTGTGTATTTGACGTCTGCAGCGGCACTCTGTGAAAGGCTCCAAGCTGTTTGCGGGACTTTTCCAATGCAAAGCTGCACAGCCAATGAAGCTCAATGAATGGATGCTTTGGTTTACCTCTGACAGATTCACCTTCCTCCAACACAAACGTCTCTCTTTTTCATTTCTGTTACTGTCTGTCACTATCATGTCAACGTCTGGTAAACACCCAGAGGACAGAGCAAAACACTGGCTATGGGTCTAAGGAAAGAGGGCTCACAGACACGCATGGACTCATCATATCATGTGATGAGTGCAGTCTTCAGACCTGCGTGACTTTTTTAAATAACCAAAGGCATCATTTCACAGCATTGAACTTAGTTTCAGGTAGTTTTAGGATGAGGGACAGTCTCAATCTAGAGAACATCTGATTTGAAGGGAATTAAATAACATTAAGATATCGTTCACTATCATTACTATTTTTAGGAGCTTACATTTTAAAGAAATTTAAAATGTGTACATCTGCTGAAAATGAATGCTGTCATGTAGCAGTACACACTTCATCTACAAAAGGTTATTTATTTATTTTTTTTAGCTTTTGCCACGTACAACAAAAGTGAATTTTCCCAGAAAACAGTATTAAATGTTTTCTATCTACCTAAACTGTTCTGTAACTAGACAAAAAGCAGTAGCAATCACTTTCTCCTGCAGTACCACAGCAGTAGTGAGGGTGATGAATGATGAGCACTGATAAACAGCATCTAATTCCTCAAAAGCTCAGGGTTCCTCATACGCCTCAGTTAAAACTCCAAGTACTTACATTCCAGATGAACACAACAACATGATTATTAGATACCAATAACAATAAGCTGGTCTGGGTGGTTTCTAGGGTGTTGCTATATGGTTGCTTGGATGTTTTTAAAATAGACATTTCTTCAAAAAGAGCCCACAAATCCTTAAAGATTTAATGTCATGACAAGGATAATCAATCATCTCTTAAGCATAGAAACCCTCATGGCCTCAGATCATGAATCCCTAGACATGCGGATACCAGTAAACATCAGCTCTGGATAGAAAATGAGGCTTTTAGATATTAATGTCACATGTAACCCTCAGCACAGGCAGTGAGAGGAGTTGTTTCCTGGAGGACTCGGGGTACTTTTCTGGTGAAGTGTTCATGAAAAGCGAAAACATATCAGGTCTTTAGGCAGCTCCAGCAGCCTCATGCGTCTGTGAGGAGTTTTTACACAGCCGTGAGGAGACTCATCTCATGTTTCACAGCACAGCCGCAGGCACAGCTGTGTTTCTGGGCCAAATCAAACTCATGCACACGCTGGATTATTGGAGGAGTTAGTGTACTAAAGAGCGCGTGTGTAAATGTGACATTGAGCTAAAGGGCAGCTTGACAGGCATGGCCAGGTCTGGGGAGGGAGGGAGGATTGGACTGAGGATTCCCTCCCCTTAAATTAGTTACATGCACAAATTACAACACTCAAAACCTGAATTTATAACCCTTACTTATGCCGGGTTCAGACTACACAATATTTTTGTTGGTTACGAGAGTCACTTTGCTAGATTATACGATTTTGACTCCTAAAACCTTGTCATGTCTCTGTCTAGTCGTCAGAACTAGAGGAGTAATTAATGACGTAAATGTAATTTTCAGGTGAACTAACCCTTTAATTCTTAATACTGTGTATTCCTATCTGAATGATAAATTATCCAGTTGTTTTTGTTTTTTGTGATAGTTATTCATGAGTCTGTTTGACCTGAGAAGTTCCACTATTCTTCAGGAACATTTTCCTGCTCCTGCAAATTCTTTGGTATTCCAGCATGTTGAGATCCATATGATATGATATATGATATTGGCATTTATCTTTTACACAGAGGATGATTAAGGGACATACAAAACTATTACAAAAGCTGTAAACATTCACTGATGTTCAAAAAGGGAGCATGACGGGAAACCTGTAAATATATCATGTAGTACAAAAAAAAAAAAAAAAAAAATCTTTCAACAAAATAAGAACAACTTCACCAATCATCCAGTTTAAATACCCCCAGTTCTTAATGTAGTGTGCTGCCTTGAGCATCAGTGAATGTTTGCAGCTTTTGATCATTCAGGTTACAAAACACAGTATTAAGAATCGATACTGTATTAAGTATTAAGAAACTGTATACAGTATTAATAATAAGTATTACGAAGCCTGTGCTGAACCGCTGCCCTGTCAACATTTGCATTAATACTGTATTTGTACAGTATGTTCCTTTTCAACAATACAAAGATCACCATCTTAATGAAGCTCCAACTTGAGCTGATCCATTAACCAATTGCCCAGAATGATTAGAAGAGGAGCTGCAGCCAAAGACTCTACTTAAAAATATCAATAATAAAAAAAAAAAAAAAAAAAAAAAAAAGCGTGTATAAGCTCAAAGATTATTATTATTAATTACTCTGGTCATTTTGCAAACATATCTGAGTGCAGATGACAGTGAATAGAGAGTATGGCAGAGTGGATCATCTGAGCACCTGCAGAAATCCCCCACAATCATCAGAGGCCCATGTTTACTCCAGAGTGAGAGGCAGACAGTGACCCATCAGTCAAAGCAGATCTCACTGTCACCATTATCAGCTTGTGCTTTAACTTTAAACTCAGAGCTGAGGCATCATGGGTAATGCAACATATGGGAATCATGTCCATGGTCAGAAACACATGCATTAGCTGAGGAGTATGTGTTTCAGCACAAATACTACCTGTACACATGACATAAGAACAGAAAGAGAAGGTTTAGAAATAAATCTCATCGCAGATCATATGTACAAATAGAGACATGTTGAAAGAGAAGATCACAGACAAATTAAAGCTTTGTCATAATGCACTTGACCTCACTCACTCTAAGACTTTCTTTCTTTTATGGATATTTTTACTTGCAGACAATCAATGTGAATGATGCTGTCCAACTCAAACAAACAAACAAATCAATCAATAGTAGGAAAAGAATGTTATTTACCACAATTATTTCCTTGTGTCACAGTGTCAAACCTTTAGCTTTTAGTCACAGGGCAACATGAGGCTGAGTAAATGATTACAGAACTGATATGTTTGTGTGAATACTATGTGTCCACTGTACTGAACCAATGTGATGATCAGACGTGCTTCATCTTTGAGCATGAGCAGTGTGGACACACAAGTCTGATCACACCGTCAGCTGTCATCCATTGAAAGCAGATAGATGATGCTGTTCACACAGACACTGATGCGTTCCAGTGAGTGTGTGTGTGTGTGTGTGTGTGTGTGTGTGTGTGTGTGTGTGTGTGTGTGTGTGTGTGTGTGTGTGTGTGTGTGTTCTTGTATACGTGGTTTATGAAGACACTTCCTGTGTCCTTGTGAACCAAATGGCTGAAGATCCAGTTCTCACATCCATGACAGGCGGCATTAAATCATGTGTTGGCATCATCCTTTTCCAATCAACATGCAGCATTTCACACAGGCGTTAGAGGTGCAAGCTTTCTTATGAAGCGCTTACGGAGAGAAATATTGAGACACACAGCCTCAATGTAAACAAACAAACTGGATTTTGCAACAGTTCTGCTGTGGCTTTGTTTTGAACTATTTTCGTTTTAAAAATAGAGCAAAAACAGCTGTTTTAACACGTTAATTTAATTAATTTAATGCACCTGCCCTGTCTCAGACCTACATGGTTCCAGACCTACAGAGAACAAACCTCTTCCGGAAGCTCAAACATGCTGCGTAACACCCGAGAATGAACCTCGTTTGAGCTTACGAAAGAGGTTTGATATATTTTTCACACTATATTATTTTTTTTACTTAAAATGAAAATATTACCTATAAAAATTACCTATAAAAAGTCAGAGCAGAACTGTTGTGAGTCTCCAAAGAACAAAGAGGGGCATTTTGTTTCTGAATGAATCTGTGTTTTGAGCTAATTAATCTGGTGAACCAATGATTCAATGGCCCATTCATAAAGAGAGCCATCAGGTGTGTTCGACTTGAAGCGGCATTTAAGTATATAAATATAGGAGCACTACATCAGTCTTTTGTATTCGCCACACTTCCTGCTACCATCTGCTGGTGATATGACTATATATATACATTTCAGGCAAGGGCACTTATCAAACGTGAAGTCTGAGGCAGATTGGACATTATATGATTGAGTTACAACAGCTTCCTGTTTCATGACAATAATAACATGCTTTAGCACTCTGCTAAAGTGTTTCTAGCATGTTTTAGAATGTTTGTAGCATGTTTAGCACTCAATTGTATATTTTAGTATGTTCTAAGTGCATCACAGTGTTAAACACGTCTCTTCCTGTTGCCAGTGGGTGGCGCTATTACTATAACTGAATATTGTCATGTAGATGTATTCAGAGCAGGACTCTTCTCAAATGTGAAATTTGGGGCATATTGGACATTGTATGCCTGAGTAACAGCAACTTCCTGTTCCACAGAAACGCCCTTCAGCGAAAACTCAAGATCTTCGCAATTTAACGTTGCAAAGTCCTTCAGATTAGACTGACCAAATATGATGTTTATCTGATAAAATCTCTAGGAGGAGTTTGTTAAGGTACAAAGTCTGGAAATGGCAAAAACTGCAAAAATTTTGCAGAAAAAAGTCAAAATATCTCACTTCCTGTTAAAGGGTCATGAAACCCCCCTGTTTTAGCCTGGTCGTTCACACCTCTGAGCTGTAAAAACTTTGTAAAAATGGGCGTGTAAAGCTCTGGAAAAGTGGGAGTGTAGAGAGGGGGAAGAGGGGAGAGAACAACCAATGAAGCACAGACCTACAACACACTCATTATACAGAATAATGAATATTAATATATGAGCACGGAGAAAATGACAACAATATTTAATATTTAATAGGGCTAATAATACTTTCACTACGTTTACGAGGACTACAGTCTCATGATAAATGACACGTAGTTTAACAGAAAGAATAAAGACATAGTTTAATTTTTGTCCATTCTCTAAGTATTTTGTTCATCAGAATAATCGTGTCATCGCGTACAGATATACGTATCAGTGTCCAGTTTACACATATAATTCATTTGAAGAAGACTTGATGAAATATGTATGCATACACCGTGCTGGTTAATGTAAAACACGGATACTTTATTCTGTATGAGCTAGGATCCACGTGGCTGGTGTTATTAAACACAACGCGAAGCTCCACGCTGAAACCGATCATATGCACGCTCCACGTGCAAATCATAATCATATTTTTCATGTGTTCATATTCAAACTCCATTTCAGACTGCATCGCGGACAAAAAAACAAACAAAACTCATGTGCTTGCAACAATCCACATGCAACCAAACCTCTGCTCTGGTCGCGTCGCAGGAAAACACATTGTGTTGTAGCACTGAGGAAACGAGCACCAACGACATGTCTTTGAATGACAAGAGACCGAGGTGAGAGAAGTGATACTTCCTCATGCATAATAATGCAATTGTAATCTTATGCATACTACAGCGCAGTGATTGGATTGAATGAGCTTTATCTCAAGAATAAATACAGAAACTGTTGACGTCAACATGTTCGACCAGCCCATACTTGGAGCCAACCAGCGCTCCGGATCTTGCCAGTAGTACACGATGACGTCAGATTTTGTGACGTTGCTCCGACTTTGCTTTTCAAACCGGAAGTCAGAAATCGCTCTGAAAAATGCAAAAATAACTAATTTCAAATTGTAAATAAAATTAATGATTGCCTTTAGTGTTTTCAATAATGTGCATCCTATACATATCTGCTCACAGCTCAAAAAATGTGTTCTGGGGATTCATGACCCTTTAAAGGTGCCCTTGATTCAAAAATTTAATTTACCTTGGCATAGTTAAATAACAAGAGTTCAGTACATGGAAAAGACATACAGTGAGTCTCAAACCCCATTGTTTCCTCCTTCTTATATAAATCTAATTTGTTTAAACGACCTCCGAAGAACAGGCGAATCTCAACATAACACCGACTGTTACGTAACAGTCGGGGTGTACGCCCCGATATTTGCATAATGCCAACCCATGATGTTCCCAACATTATAAAAGGCATTGGACAAGGGCAGCCAGTAACGTCTGGAGCTGCACACAGCCGAATCATCAGACTAGGTAAGCAAGAACAACAGCGAAAAATGGCAGATGGAGCAATAATAACTGACATAATCCATGATAGCATGATATTTTTACTGATATTTGTAAATTGTCTTTCTAAAAGTTTCGTTAGCATGTTGCTAATGTACTGTTAAATGAGGTTAAAGTTACCATCGTTTCTTACTGTATTCACGGAGACAAGAGCCGTCGCTATTTTCATTTTTTAAACACTTGCAGTCTGTATAATGCATAAACACAACTTCATTCTTTATAAATCTCTCCAACAGTGTAGCAATCATAGACATCATATGATGTCTATGGTAGCAATAGCCGTTAGCCATGGAGGACAGCCTCAAATTCACTCAGAATAAAACTTTAAAGGTGCCCTAGATTATGTTTTTAAAAGATGTAATATAAGTCTAAGGTGTCCCCTGAATGTGTCTGTGAAGTTTCAGATCAAAATACCCCATAGATTTTTTTAAATTAATTTTTTTAACTGCCTATTTTGGGGCATCATTATAAACGCACCAATTTTATGCTGCGGCCCCTTTAAATCTCGTGGTCCACGCCCACAGAGCTCATGCTTGCCTTGAACAGTGCCTTAACAAAGTTTGCACAGCTAATATAACCCTCAAAATAGATCTTTACAAAGTGTTCGTCATGCATGCGGCATGCATGCGTCGGATTATGTGAGTATCGTATACTGTTATATTGTTTACTTCTGATTTTGAATGAGTTTGATAGTGCTCCGTGGCTAACGGCTAATACTACTCCGTTGGAGAGATTTATAAAGAATGAAGTTGTGTTTATGCATTATATAGACTGCAAGTGTTTAAAAATGAAAATAGCGACGGCTCTCTTGTCTCCGTGAATACAGTAATAACCGATGGTAATTTTAACCACATTTAACAGTACATTAGCAACATGCTAACGAAACATTTAGAAAGACAGTTTACAAATATCACTAAAAATATCATGTTATCATGGATCATGTCAGTTATTATTGCTCCATCTGCCATTTTTCACTATTGTTCTTGCTTGCTTACCTAGTCTGATGATTTGGTTGTGCACAGATCCAGACGTTAATACTGGCTGCCCTTGTCTAATGCCTTTTATAATGTTGGAAACGTGGGCTGACATATGCAAATATTGGGGGCGTACACCCCGACTGTTATGTAACAGTCGGTGTTATGTTGAGATTCGCCTGTTCTTCGGAGATCTTTTAAACAAATGAGATTTATATAAAAAGGAGGAAACAATGGAGTTTGAGACTCACTGTATGTAATTTCCATGTACTGAACTCTTGTTATTTAACAATGCCAAGATAAATTCAATTTTTCATTCAAGGGCACCTTTAACATCCAAATAAATACTTTACTCACATAATTCGAAGCATGCATGCAGCATGCATGACGAACATCTTGTAAAGATCCATTTGAGGGTTATAATAGCTGTGTGAACTTTGTAAATGCGCTGTAATATAGTCGACAGCTGGTGTGGCAGGGAGCACGTGATTTAAGGGGGCAGTGCCGAGTGTAAATCAGTGCATTGTTAATGATGCCCCAAAATAGGCAGTTAAAAAAATTAATTTAAAAAAATCTATAGGGTATTTTGAGCTGAAACTTCACAGACACCTTAGACTTATATTACATCTTGTGAAAGAACGTTCTTGGGCACCTTTAAGTTTTCAGATTTTGCACCCTAGGACTTTTTTTTTTTGTGTGTGTGTGTGTGTGTGTGTGTGTAGGTATTGGGCTGTTACATGTGTCTACCGAATTTCATACTTGTACATGAAATATAGTGCAAAGGGTGCTTAATTTAAATTTTAAATTCAATTTTGTAGGTGGCGCTATTGAGCCATTTTGCCAGATCTAATTCTGAAACCCATATCAGACGTAAATTTTCACCACTTCTGATGCATGTGCAAAATTTCATGAGTTTGAGCATATTTAGGCCCTCAAAAGTGCGATTCATTTTGGAGAAGAATCATAATTGACAGAGCATTTACAATAGGCTCCTCACACCATCTGTGCTCGGGCCCTAAAAAGAGGAACAAGAAAAAATTAAAGCTGCAAGCAGCGATGAAAGTGCCCTTGCACCCACGCCATTACCATCCGGTGGCTTTAGGAAAACAGAGCATGGTGGGCAATATGCATTTAAGTATATAAATATAGGAGGACAATGTCAGTCATTTTTATTTGCCACACTTCCTGCAACCAGCTGGGGACGCTATAAGTATGACTAAATTTTGTGAAACAAGTGAAGTTTGAGGCATATTGAACACTGCATGCTCAAGTTACAACAACTTCCTATTTCATGACGATAACAGCATGCTTTATGCTAACATGTTTTAGAATGTTTCTAGCATGTTTAGTACTCAATTGCATATTTTACAAGTTGAGCATCACAGTGTTAAAAACGTCACTTCCTGCTGCCAGTGGATGACACTATTACTATAACTGAATATTGTCATGTAGATGTGTTCAGGGTAGGACTGTTCTCAAACGTGTGAAGTTTGGGGCAGATTGGACACTGTATGCCGAGTTACAACAACTTCCTCTTTCGTGGCATTAATTGCATACATTAGCACTTAGCCAAGAGTTGCATGATTTAAGGTGTTTCTAGCATGTTTAGTACTTCATGGCATATTTAAATGTGTTTCAAGGAGTGAATAGCATGAAGGGCACTTAATTGAAATTTTGTAGGTGGCGCTATCGAGCCCTTTTGCCCTCACTTCTGATGCATGTGCAAAATTTCATGTGTTTTCAAGCATGTTTAGGCCCTCAAAAATGTGATTCATTTCAGAGAAGAGGAAGAATTGACCAAGCAATTACAATAGGGTCCTCACACCATCGGTGCTTGGCCCTAAAAAAAACAGAGAGAAAGAGAGAGAGAGAGCAGAACTGTGAGATGAGGTGGAGATCTGAGTTCACAGAGCAGAAGCGTGTCACGCTAACCTCAATGGCTCTGAACAGATGACAGAGAACTGATGAAGCCCTTAATGTAAGACACTGCTGACCCCTGCTGGAGGACACCGGAACTGTTCATCATCCCCCACCACAAACACACTGGAGAACTAGAACAACTGGCATCAGACACACCAGTGTTTGTCTAACCACACGCTCCTCAAAAACATCCCAATACAGAGCTGCTGCTGTTGCTTTAGCATGTGAGCAATTGTAATGTGTCTGCACGCACAGCAGTGTCTGGTACTTTCACTTCAGGATCATCAGTTGGAAATATTTATTTATTTATTTGTTATTATTATTATTATTATTTTTTTTAACATCATGTCTTCTGTTTGTTTGCATCATGTCAGATCTACAGGAAGTGGTTTACAGGATGACATTTCATCAAAACACTGGAGTCCAGATGCAAGCCCAGAATCCACAGTTCGTGAACACACAGAGTCCACTACAAGCCCCCCATAAACGGCAGAAGCCCTTGAGGTTCCCCAGGTTGTTGACCTCTGACCCCACTGACACTTAATTAAACCTCATGCTCTGCCTTTAAGTAGACAGAGCTGCAATTTGAGCACACAGGAGCCCGCAGGCTGTTGCGACTCCTCAGATCCCACGAGGCCCCGTGTGAGGACATTTCAGCGTGACATGCTCAGGTGAGTCAGTGGCAGAGACAGAATATAATAAAAGGGCAATATTTACTATATTAATATTTCCTGATGCTTTTTTTTTTTACCTTTATAAGGTCACATTTTTTTTCCCATTATTAAATATAAGTGTCAAATTCTTTCATGCAACCATTATTTTCACTTATAACAATAAGACACTAAAGCTGTTATCAAGCAAAATCCAGCTCAGCAACAGCTAAATGACCCGCAGTCAAACAGAAGATGCAAGCAAGCAGTTCAGTTAGATGAATGCCACATTCTGAAGGAGTTCCTATGTGAGCTCTTGGTTCTCAATAGTTTGGGGGAAAGGAGTGATAGGAAAGATGGAAAGTGAACAAGAGAGAACAAGTGAGATGGCAGTGAACAAGAGAGAACAAGTGAAATGGCAGTGAACATACAGAAGGCAGGACGGGAGGATCAGATGTGTTTGGAGAGGCTATGTAGAGGGCACAGCAGGTGGCATGCAGGCAGCACCTGTCCCTTCACCTGCAGTGAACACTTGAAGGCCACCTGGCAGAGAGGAATTGCCACAACATCCCATAATAAGCCTTCTGTTTGACCTGCTGTGAGCTGAGAGCCCCATTCAACACCAACCAATGCAGAAAGAAATAAGAGAAAGAGAACTGTGCCACTCTCTGATTGTTCTGTTATGAAAGGGGCAGAAGGCAGACATGCTCCTGTTTAAGCTTAATTGTGGCGGTGACGTGTTTGTCAAACGGGGAGACTGGAGAAACGTCTGCCAGCGCGCTCATCCACATAGTGGAGCACTACTCCAGAGCTCCACTAAACCAAAATTCAACTGTGTGATTGGTCAGCACATTTTCTAAGCCACTGCATAGCATGGCACCGTTGGATGCAAGAGGCGGGACAGAGCACCCTGGAGAATTGATGAATGTGTGCACTACTCAGTGGTCACTATGCTGGCATGTAATTAAAACTGGATAGAGGCTTTTTCTTTCATGATTTTTTTTTTTTTCTCTTCTCTATAAGGGCAGAGATCCATCACAGATTCAACAGGCATGAGATGGGATCAAAACTAAAAATATCCAGTGATCTTCAGACCTGCTGTTGCTGGACACACATACAAGTATCTGAAGAAATCAATACAACCTGCGAGAAACCATACAGACATACATTAGTATCAGTACAATCACATTGCGACTTCAACAATGAAGAGATGTAATGTTAGTGAAGAGAAAAGATCCTGCAGCATTCCAGACAAATATCTGATGAAGCGTAGTCAGATATTTATAAACATGACTTCAATGTAAACACTGCGGCAGCTGCTACACTTACGATCAGTGATGAAGAACATCTGGAGATGTTTACAGGCTGAAGCCCATCATTCCTCATGTGTCTCTTATTTACAGCTAGGAGTCCAGAGCTCGAGTAAACACAGCCGACCAGAGCAACGCTTTACCCTGTTATTCCAGTCTCAAGTCCACAGATAAGTCTTTTTTGCATAATGACAGCACTTTTTCTGCTCGTCATGGATCACAGTGGAGCTCAAGATGAGCCGACAAACCTGAGAGCTCAAATAGGACTACCGATGCACTACTCAAACCCAACGGTAACTAAAAGCACCTTCAGATCCACTCACGCTGTTCTCGCTCAAAATGCTCCTGAAAAAAAAAAATGTTTACTCATGGAGTCTGATGTAATCTGTGATAAGGTGTCTACAGTCTCCAGAGCTCAGAGCTCCTTCGACAGCACACAATTCATTCCTGATATATGGTCAAATCAAACTTCTTAATGAGGCCTCCTTGATGTCCAACAGGCATACTAACAATCATGAATAGCACTAAATACATAAAATCTAAAAGTGCCACATCAGTGGACAAGGTCGTTTCACATGCTGTCAATATGTCCGTCTTAGCCTGAGCTTAACGCCACAATCAATAATCCTCCTGCAAATATCACCTTGAAAGCGAGGACTGGCAGAAGAGCAAATATTATTAAGACCAGGAGGCTCAAACTTAATCTAATCTTCATGTTCATCACTCCACCATATATTCCACCATTGGACTGGACTTAAAGTCACTTCAGAGTGTCCGTGCAGCAGACAATATAACCACAAAGATAGAAAGACAAAGCAACAGCACTGGAAGCTGATGTAGATCACAAAGTGCAGGCCAGCAATGACGCAAATCTGCCTAGATTCCTAGATTTGAATTGAAACATACTGAGTCATTCTGGTCTGCGCTACTAACGATCCTAAAGAACAGCATGTGCAAACACAGCACGGACTCAGATGCATTTTTGAGATGTGGCTTCAACATCGGGCATAGACATGTTTTCATGTCAAGGAAATCACTGGGACACATGTGAAAACAGATGAACAGAAGTGTGGATGAATTCTTGAATAGCTGCAGTGATGGAGGCTTTGAAGTCTTGACTCAACTCAAAGTGAGCACAGAAGCATCAGTTAATCTATTGTTGCTGATGGGACTCAATCAACACACAGAAGGTCAGTATAACCACAGTATTTAAATGCAGGAGAGAATTGTGCAGGGTCACAAATTAAAGGATTAGTCCACTTTCAAATAAAATTTTCCTGATAATTTACTCACCCCCATATCATACAAGATGTTTATGTCTTTCTTTCTTTAGTCGAAAAGAAATTAAAGGGTTAGTTCACCCAAAAATCTAAATTCTGTCATTTATTACTTACCCTCATGCCGTTCCACACCTGTAAGACCTTCGTTCATCTTCAGAACACAAATTAAGATATTTTAGTTAAAAATCTGAGGCCTCCGTGAGGCCTGCATAGGGAGCAATGACACTTCCTCTCTCAAGATCCATAAAGGTACTAAAAACATATTTAAATCGGTTCATGCGAGTACAGTGGTTCAATATTAATATTATAAAGCGACAAGAATATTTTTGGTGATTCAAAAAAAACTAAATAACGACTTATTTAGTGATGGCCGATTTAAAAAAACTGCTTCAGGAAGCATCAGATCATAAATGAATCTGTGTATTCGGAGCGCCAGTCACGTGATTTCAGCCGTTGGCAGTTTGACACGCGATCTGAATCATGATTCGATACACTGATTCATTTGTGCTCCGATGCTTCATGAAGCAGTGTTTTGAAATTGGCCATCACTAAATAAGTCGTTATTTTGTTTTTTTGGCACACCAAAAATATTCTCGTCGCTTTATATTCAATATTAATATTGAACCACTGTACTCGCATGAACCGATTTAAATGTGGATTTATGGATCTTGAGAGAGGAAATGTCATTGCTCCCTATGAAGGCCTCACAGAGCCATCGGATTTCAATTAAAATATCTTAATTTGTGTTCTGAAGATTAACGAAGGTCTTACGGGTGTGGAACGGCATGAGGGTAAGTAATAAATTAAATAATTTTCATTTTTGGGTGAACTAACCTTTTAAGGTTGTTGATGAAAACATTCGAGGATTATTCTCCTTATAGTGGACTTCAATGGCCTCCAAATGGTTGAAGGTCAAAATCACAGTTTCAGGGCAGCTTCAAAGGGTTTTAAGTGATACCAGACCAGGAATAAGGGTCTTATCTAGCGAAACGATCTGTCATTTTCGGAAAAAAAAATACAGCTGTATATGATTTATAAACACAAATGATCGCCTTGCACGTGCTTCCTCTTTCCGCTTCGGCAAATGTCTACACATGCTTAGAATGTGATTCATGAGCTCCAGAAACTAAAAGCTTCTGCTCATACATTTAAAACAAATATGTAGTGCTAAGTAAAGATTTTGTTGCTGATTTGAAATATGTTATTTAATTGAGAGTCCACCAAGCAGTTTATGAGATTTCAGGATTCCCCCATTTAGATAGATAGGACTTGGTCTTGGATGCCCGAAATAGCTGCCCGGAGGCGCAAATATGCCCGCCGAGTGAACAGACTTTCCTTGAAAGGGACTTTGATAGTACTGTAGGTTCTGTCAAATGTAGACGGTCAAGATTAGGAAATGTGTGGAGCACATGTGTCTGCTACTGTGTCACCCCGATCACTCACACAGGAACAGAGAAACACAAACATACGTTGCTCAATGCAGTTCAGATGTGACTTACTGATGCTCAAACACCACAAACTTCCTCTTGTCATGAGATGATGTTCTCTCGATCCGGAAGACCAATAATGGCCTGCTAACATGTCCAACTGACAGGGAGGCACGAGACACTCCTGACACATCCGTATAAACGAAGGCTGCAACTTTATTTTGAAAATCTATAATTTTGATAATTAATATCCCCAACCCTAACTCTAATAAATATTAACCGTAAATTCTGGCATTAATTTTTCAGCATTTTATTAAAAAATGTTCTAATAACAAAATACTAATAAATAAATAAAATAAAGTGAAAAATCTGCATCATTCATCACAAAGCATCATTTCAGCCCTAGCTCTCATAGCATTCATTATTCATAGGAATCATGGGCTGATTAATCAGATCTCTGTCAGAAGACTGAAGATGATGTACTTAAGTAAATGTCATAAAAGTATTGTGGTTGCTGTTTGCTCAAGTATTACTATAAACTGAGCAACCTTATTGACACTTTTAAATTAAATTTAGACAGAGCGAGTGAAGTAAATGTTAAGCAAACACCATTTCCATGTAGTATTCCGTGATCACTCCGACTTCAGGACTTAAGAGTCAAACGGTCAGACTCACCCTGGAACGACTGTCTTGCTCTCTCCACCAGCTCCTCTATGGAGTAACTGGCCAGATCCCCTCTGGCATGTTTGGTTTTGCAGTACGTGCAAGCGTTCAGACAGCTGTGGGAGAGAGGAGATCATCAACATCATGAGGCATTACATACACACAACTAAGTATGACCATCTGAAAAATTGGTAGATTTTACCACTGACTGCAGAGCAATCATTTTCCATAATATTTTGATTTGCAAAATACAAACATAAATGTAAGTTGTCAGGGTGTGGTCTGAGTGGTGCTCCAATTGATTGGCTACCGTTCGCTATCGGCCGATCATCGCTTCTAATGTCTCGATCGGCGATCACTCAATTTGCCAGTCTCAGAAACCAATTTCATGCTGATAATGCATAAAGACATGCCCCTGCTATGAGAGGTATGGCATATATGACATGCTTGCAGCGGCACAGTCTCAGTCTCTGTCCGGACCAAGTAAAATAATCATAATGTTGAAGGTGAGGTACAATTCACACAACTTAAATAAATAGCTTTTGACAAATCAGTAACTTGAAAACTTTTTGTGAGATGTAATTTCACAAACGACATGAGTGAATCGAAGCGCTCTCTCTCTCCCTCTCAAAATGCAGAAATGGCGACACCACCACTATAAGACACTATCGTGTCTGCATTATTACACTACGCATGCTCCACAGATAAAACTAAATGAGAATTAATGGGGTCACTGCTGCATTTAAGTGTTAAACTACAGTGTGCACTAGGCCACTAAGTAGCAAAATGCAGAAAATGTAAAATAAAATAAAAAGCCTCACTTTAGCTCTATGTTTGTTGTTTTCCTGCACAAGTTTGGCACAGAGGTAAAGAGTCTTTTGTCTATGCATTTCAGAGCACTTATCAATAAGCATCTGGTAGGAGGACAGTGGGATGGATGGAAAATCTTTTTGCTGTTTGTTTGCAAGAGAACTTTGCTGAATGAGCTCCACCGAGAGTCCTACTAGACGGGGGCTTTGAGCCTTGAGCGCTGCCTCATCTTTCATCACCACTGTTGATGAAGCCCTCTCCAGCTCACTTCAAACAGCAACAGAGACAACGGCTCCGCCATGGGCCAAATCTCTGACAGGATGTCAGGCCGTCGCCCAAGAGCTCAGAGGAGAGAGTTCAAATTGCTGCACTGCCATGAGGAGTATCATTAGATTCAGAGAGAACAGCATCCAGCATTACTTCCCCTCTAGCTCCAGGAATTCCAGGAAAATGTTGCCTTAGTAATAGCAGAGCAAGATACAGCGAAAAGAGACGGCCGACACAGTGAGGCACTTGGTGTTCGAAGGGTTCGATGACTTCAGAATCCAAGATGGTCCGTTCAGTGCTGCTCTTTCACTACATTTTTCATGCCAGCATGACATGCTTTTATCCACAGATACCTCTCTGAACTGAGATGCATCCACATTACTGATGCAGGTGCTACATCATTTCATTATTGATGGATGCATGAACGCAAGAACAATCACAGACATGCCACAAGATCCCTCAATGCCAGCCACCAAGTGCAAGTGTAAAAGAACTTGTAAAGCTTGTAGAGCTCCTCAATGGGGTTTACTACAGGATAGGGCTGCACAATATATTGCAATTATCAAAATATCACAAATGCGATATGCATTTTACAATGGCATGCAATAGGCCTATATGAATGGTGTAGCGTCTGGATAGATCTGGTGTAGTTGATCAACTTTGGAATTTTCAGAATGCTTTTAGCCTGCTGAACTGTGTTTGTAAATCACAAATTGGCACTGACCGGTCCAGGAAAAACAGACACTTTTGTTACTCTGTCAGAAACTAACCAGAAGAAGCCAACGAACTGCACCAGCGCTAATCCAAAAGTCAACACGCAAAACTGATGCAAGTAACCGTTTCTCTATTAGATAATGAAACTGATTTCTGTGCTGGCTCTCAAGGACTGTTAGTAAGTTTTGCTACTTGCCCTCTTCTCTTTCCCTGCCTTTACTTTCGCTCTTGTATATATGTGTATATCCTCTGTATATATTTAGATGCATAACCTCTGTATTAGTAGTTTTCATATATTAAAAACATTATTCACGCTCGATTGCTCTGCTGCTCATTCAACAAAACCCAGGTCACTTTAACGTTTTCGATCCAGTATCCTTGCTTTACGCTTTGATGCTAGAATAGGAAGTCATTCTCGTGGCCAGAGAATAACCTTCCTCTTTATAATAGTCTGTGAGGAGATATAACGGTTTGCTGGACAAACTAATATACTTTCTATAAATAATTATTAAACCAGAACTAATCATATATGTAATTGATTATAATTCATTGTAATTAATTCACAATATATGTTTAATTCCCCCTTGGGTCGATATATGCATCATAGTTAATCATAAGGCTTTATGATTTATTATATTCATATATTTCACCCATAAATTGATTAAACCTGTACAGAATTGTTACAAATGGTTTTAATAGGCTACTACAAAATGTTGCAAAAAGTCCAAGTTTTAGGTCAACGCATATAGCAGTGAATAGACTGGGTACGCGACTGTTACTCACGTGACTTGCTTGATGTTAAAAAGAGTTATTAACCACAATACGTTGCAGAAAACAACTCCTTGCGGTCTTGCACTGTCTGCCACACACACCCAAAGCGCGTGCACAAGCCACCTCTCTGACAGTGTGTGGTGCCTTCAGTTCTCTTTCGTGCCTTATTGCACTCAAATTCTCAAATGCACACACTGTTATGTCAAAATGTATGTCTTGTTGAGTATTCATGTAAAAAGTCGGTTATGTCTTAAGTGAACGTTATTAGTTGAGAAAGAAATTGGATGTGTTTTAGTAGGAGAACCTAATACAGCAACCTAATACAGTAAGCCTGCTGCTGTCTGTCAAACAAGAAAAGATAAAGAGAAATGCACCTACTACTCTTGAATTTTGTAGCTTTATTATGAATCAATGTATATTTAATTTATGTGAAGACTATGCAGTGTTTTAGATTTACATTTGATCATTCTGTTTCTGTATTGTTTCTTACTTGAGTGCTATTTCAAGAAATAATTTGTCCTATTGTATTTGTGCTATTGTTTGTAGTTCTTATTTTTTTAATAACAAAAATAACTAATCATCCACCCCTAGTTTCAGGTGTTTTTGTTTACCTGGATGTTCTTGATGTTCAGATTTAGGTTGACATAACTATATATTATCGAGCAAAGAGTGTTTAGTATTTAAATATTGACCTTTTTGTTTGTTTGTTTGTTTACATTGATGTTAAAATTACATTGTCAGATTTGTAATGCTAAAACACTTCTGCTCACTTAATTTTAAGTTTATAAATATTCTTAAATATAATTTACATACATTCATTTATTTATTTTTACATAAAGCAATATCGTATCGCGTATTGAATATTGCATTATTTAACAAGTTATCCCATATCACATTTTTCTCCAATATCACACAGCCTTACTACAGGACATTGATTGGACACTGGACATCAAGTAGTAATATTTGTACTGAATATATTTTGGTATGGTCTGGTTTGGTCTTTCGGTTTGGCATGCATGTGTACCAAATGAATGCAGCATTGTTTTAATCAGAACCTCTGACATCAACAAAAGACATGGGAAGTGTTTTCACCTCCTCATTAAATTGATGAGTCTGCTTATTTTGCTATCACAGCGAAGTTGTAAGTTTAACTGCTTCAAGAACCACAAAGTTACTATCTCTCTACTAAGAAAAGGCATGAAGCTCTATCTGTGTGTGTGTGTGTGTGTGTGTGTGTGTGTGTGTGTGTGTGTGTGTGTGTGTGTGTGTGTGTGTGTGTGTGTGTGTGTGTCTGTGTGTGTCTGTGTGTGTGTGTGTGTGTGTGTGTGTGTGTGTGTGTTTGCATGATAAAGAGTGGGAGAAAGAGAATGTGTTCCGCTGATAATAAAACCTGGAAATAGTTTTATCATGTTGTTTATTATATTTATTTTCCTGGTTAATGTTTTTGAGGGTTTTGGTTCTTTTGCTGTTGTAGGCTGTAAGGGTCCTTGTAATAACTGGAAACATTTGGCAAAGTTATATGGAAATAATGTGGTCAAAACTTGCCTAAAACTACTTGGAACTGCCTCGAACAGCCCTGTAGTATAAAGAGGTATTATTCCAAAATTGGTTTGGTTTTCTTTTATCGTTTTTCCGATTCAGTAATATTAGAGTCATGCATTCTTGAAAACTTTGTGCACACATGTGCAGAACCATCTGTGCAATTGTGTGCAATTCACAGCATCCAGTTTCCAGTATCATACCAGGCTTTTCCTGCAATAAATATATATTTTTTAAATTTATTTATAAAGATTTATTTGATAATTCAATGTGACGATACCGTCCGTTCTGGAGTACCGATAGCGATAGTCAAATGTTTCTATTTACAATGTGTTTTTGCAGCATTGAGCTTTGTAGCCAATCAAAGACATATCTGTTGAGCGTGTGAACGCAATGGCCAATCAGATGCATTAAGTTAGTCAAACTCCACAACACTGTTCAAAATGACAGAGATTTTGTTAAGAAATCATTTCATTATAACCAACAAAATAAAAACAATGTCTATAAGAGATTCATTGCATAGCGTAGACAGCTTCATTGATTATAATGGGAGTGCAGCTTTTAAAAAAAAAAAAAAAAAAAAAGAAAAGAAGTAAAAGACCACTTTTTCTATGTAGTGTGTAATGTGTTACTTTGTTCATGTTATTACAGCATTACAAATCAGTCACTCAGTGACTTTTTACATATCAATTTACAGATTTTTAAATATAAAATAGTACTAGAATCTTTGTTTTATGATCTGTCCTGAGAGTTGTAGGAACTGAGCAGATCGGACAGAGATGATTCGTTCAAACATAATTCCACACAAAAACCCAAATCAACACTCGAGACCCCAAATCAACAATCTAGGATCATAAATGAAGTGGGCTTCATCCAGTCTGAGCTAACTAACGAAACCTCTAGCTAAGTACGTCATGGCCTTGCAAGCTTATAAAAGATGAGCCTAGCTAAAGGAAGATCAATGTCAACCTTAGGCAGTTTTTAAAAGACGGATTGGTTTGGAGAGGGCACAGCTTGAGCCAGACCAAGATACATAGATATAAAACGTCTCGGTTACGTATGTAACCCTCGTTCCCTGAAGGAGGGAACAGAGACGTACATCAGTAGTGACCGACGAATTGGGATATCGCTAGAGAGCCCTATCAGCTTCGAGAGAATTAAAACAAGCCAATGGAGATTGGCATGTGATATTTGCATAATGCGCACCGCCCCCAACAGGGGATATAAATAGGAAGCGGATGCAATCACACTGTTTTTCGCTGAGGAGGCAACAGGTGTCCGCACAACAGCAAGGGTACAGAAACTGTGGCGACATACGTAACAGAGACGTTCCCTTTCAGTCGGTCACGTTCGACGTACGTCAGTAGTGACCGACAAATTGGGATCCCAAATAAAACGCCACAGTTACGAAACCCCTTCCAGTTCCCAGCGCAAGCCCTGGCCACCCGTCGCACCAAAGGGACAGTGAAGGGGGCGAGCTCATGCCGAGAGAGTTACTGCTGTTCCGAAATACCCACTAAGTAAACTAGACTACACTGGGGAAGTGAACCCGAAGGGGATGCTGCGGAGATCACTACCTACCTGTAGTGAGGAATTACGTGGGGTATAGCATATGGACAGGCCAGGTGGGCAGAACGCATATGGAGTCCCTGGGATGACCCCACCTAGGTAGGGGGAGACACATCTGACAGATGACAGCAGAGGCTCACCGTAGGGAGTTTGACCGTGGACAATACACGTATGGGACCGCTCACGTAGAGGGGTCGCGACATACGGAACCCATCCAACCATCAACGTCGGAGATGGATGTTGGCCTGGCCCCAGACACTCCGCAATGTCCGAGCCGAAAGGGGAGGTGAAGGAACTCGACAGGGTTCGCCAAGCAGGGAACGCAACTGGAGTGAAAGGATGCACATATCCGGCCCAGGGGGCGGGAGTGGCATTGCAAGCCGACACTTCAGAGCGAGTTCAACACGTCTACCGGCTAGTGGAAGCGAGTACACGGGAAGATACCGGCTCTACACATAGGCTATAGAATCTAGCGAACGTGTTAGGTGTCACCCAGCCCGCAGCTCTACAAATATCTGGCCATGCGCCAGCGCCCAGGAAGAGGCCACTCCTCTGGTGGAGTGGGCTCTCAACCCGAACGGGCAAGGCACGTCCTGGGATTTGAACGCCAGGGCGATGGCATCTACTATCCAGTGGGCCATCCTCTGCTTAGAGACAGCCTTTCCCTTCTGCTGGCCTCCGTAACAGACAGAGCTGATCTGAGGTCCTGAAGCTTTGTGTTCTGTCTACGTACACATGCAGAGTGCGGACAGGACAGAGCAAAGCTAGGGCTGGGTCTGCCTCCTCCGAAGGCAACGCTTGCAGGTTTACTAACTGATCTCTGATAGGAGTGGTATGAACCTTGGACACATATCCGGGCCGGGGTCTCAGGAAGACGTGAGAGTCACCGGGCCCAAATTCCAGGCACGATTCGTCGACTGAAAATGCGTGCAGGTCCCCTACCCTCTTGAGCGAAGCCAATGCAACCAGGCGGACGATCTTATTGACAGTGCTTTTAACTCGACTGATTGCAAAGGTTCGAAGGGATGACCCCTGAGAGATGTAAGAACCAGGGAGAGATCCCAAGAGGGTATGGAGGAAGGACGAGGCGGATTTAGTCTCCTCGCCCCCCTCAGGAACCTGACGATCAGATCTTGCTTCCCCAAGGACTTGCCATCAACTGTATGGTGATGTGCGGCGATAGTAGCAACATACACCTTGAGGGTGGAGGGAGACAGCCTTCACTCCAGGCCCTCTTGCAGGAAGGAAAGCACAGATCTGACCGAGCATGATCGGGGGTCCTCTCGGTGAGAGGAGCACCATTCAACAAATAGGTTCCACTTCAACGCATAGAGGCTCCTTGTGGAAGGAGCTCTAGCGGAAGTGATGGTGTCTATGACCGCTTGCGGGGATCACTCAGAACCTCCGCATCCCGTCCAGAGACA
Organism: Megalobrama amblycephala; assembly: GCF_018812025.1. NCBI lineage: Eukaryota > Metazoa > Chordata > Actinopteri > Cypriniformes > Xenocyprididae > Megalobrama > Megalobrama amblycephala. The sequence continues at coordinate 4,014,691 of NC_063046.1, read as the reverse complement.
ACACGTGGAGGTTCCACAGGTCGGGACGAGGGTGCCGCGCTCTGAGTCAGGAGGTCCTTCCTCAGAGGAATCGGCCAGGGAGGGGCTGTCGTGAGGAGCATTAGGTCCGAAAACCAGGTCTGAGTGGGCCAGAAAGGAGCTGTGCGAGAAGGCTCACTGGGGAAACGTATATTTGCATAGGCCCTGGGGCCAGCTGTGTTCCAGGGCATCCGTGCCGAGCGTGCCGCCGGTCAGGGAATATAACCACTGGCAGTGGGCACTTTCTGAGGAGGCAAACAGATCTATCTGGGCCTCGCCGAAGTGCTGCCAGATCAGCTGGACTGCCTGGGGATGGAGCTGCCACTCGCCCGCAAGTGGAGGCTGCCGTGAGAGCTTGTCGGCTGCACGGTTGAGCACACCTGGGACATGAATGGCACGAAGCAACCTCAGATGCTTCTGACTCCATAACAAGAGATGGCGGGCGAGTTGCGACATGCGACGTGAGCGTAGACCACCCTGATGGTTGATGTATGCAACGGCCGCAGTGCTGTCCGAGCAGACCAGTACGTGCTTGTCTGACAGCAGCTTCTTGAAGCGGCCCAGTGCAAGACGTACTGCTAGCAACTCCAGGCAATTGATTGCCAATGCAGTTGAGGCCCCGTCCAAAGACCCGACACTGCATGTCCGTTGTACGTGGTCCCCCAACCGGTGGCAGAGACATGTGTAGAGACTACAGCGTGCCTGGACACCTGTTCGAGGGGTACTCCTACCCGCAGGAACGAGGGGTCCGACCACCAGATGAGGGTGCGATGACAGCTCTGTGTCATGGGGACACGGAGCGTACCGCACTGCCACGCTCATCTCGGGACCCGGCTGCGGAGCCAGTGTTGAAGCGGCCTCATATGGAGCAATCCGAGCGGCGTGACTGCGGCTGCAGATGCCATATGCCCCAGGAGCCTCTGATAGTCTTTCAGTGGGGCCGCTGTCCTGCGCATGAGAGTACTCAGGCAGTTCAACACCAACACCAGCTCCTCGGTGAGGCGTGCAGTCCGGGCGACCGAGTCTAGCTCGAGACTGAGATAAGAGATCCTCTGCCCGGGGGGCGAGTTTGTTCTTGTCCCAGTTGACCTGAAGACCCAACCAGCTGAGGTGAGCTAGAACCATGTCCCTGTGTTTGCACAACTGCTCTAGCGAACTGGCCAGGATCAACCAGTCATCGAGGTAGTTGTGAACGCCCTGTTCCTTGAGGGGAACAAAGGCCGCCTCCGCAACCTTCGTAAAGATGCAGGGCGACAGGGCCAGCCCGAAGGGTAGGACTTTGTACTGATATGCTCGACCCTCGAACGCAAACCGTAGGAAGGGTCTGTGGCGAGGCAGAATCGAGACATGAAAGTATGTGTCCTTCAGGTCGATCGCTGCAAACCAATCCTGGGGACGGACGCATTTGAGAATGCGCTTCTGCGTGAGCATCTTGATCGGCAGCCTGTGAAGGTACCGGTTCAAGACGCGTAGATGCAGGATTGGCCGTAGCCCACCACCCTTTTAGGATACAATGAAGTAGGGGCTGTAAAACCCCGACTTCATATCGGCTGGAGGGACCGGCTCGATTGCATCCTACTCCAGGAGGACAGCAATCTCCACCCGGGGAACAGGTGCGTTGTCCAGTGACACCTGAGTGTAATGGACACTCCTGAAAACCGGGGGACGCCGGGTGAACTGAATCGCATAGCCGAGTCTGATAGTATGAATGAGCCAGTGGGACGGGCTGGAAAGCACTGTCCACGCTTCCAGACACCGAGCCAGCAGGACCAAAGGCACCACAGACGTACCGGGGGTGGGGCAGCGAGGCAGAGTACAGGGATCCGACTCGGACGGCATGGTTGCGGCCCAGAGTGTGGTCAGACTCTGCGAGGTACCAGTGTGAATGGGAGACGGCACATGGGGTGCGGCCTGAACCATCACACTGGAACCTGCTGGTGAAGTGAGAGGGGGCTGAGAGTGGCGAGGCGGGGCCTTGCACACTGCGAGCCACACCCTCTTGGGACCTGGAGGATCAGATAACAGTTCTACTTCGTGGGTACCGCTGGACTCCGGAGAGCCAGCGGCAGAACAGACCAAAATTCTCCACCCGGCCCTCCTCCGGGGAGGGAGCGATGTGAGCATCACCCCCCGAAGAACTGTTTACCTCAGCTCCAGGTCGCCATTTCTCCAGGACCGGTTCTCGCTTGCCAACTGGGTTGGCTGCGCTGAGCAGGCTGGGTTTTAGGCCAGCTTGTGAGATGAGAGCATCGAGAAAGCGTACTTTGACAACGACACACCTCTGCAAGACCAGGCCAGGGGTGTTTCCGGACCACCATGGTGGACATTGTCTGGCCAGGGGCCTGCGCTATGACTTGCATCACGCGTAGCTCAACCCCGACTCAGAACTACCCAAATGCAATGAGTGCTTTGGCCTTCCACGGACTTGCCGGGGGCCAAGACCCATGCGGTGCAGAGGTGGTGTACGTGTAGCACTGCCACCCCACCACAGAGGGTAGTGAGAGAGAAAAAACTTAATGCAGATTATGGCCCTTTTGGCGTTCCATATTTGACACATTTTGACAAAGGCTTCCAAACTGCCAAGTTTTTAATGCAAATCCGAGCTAAAGACAGGGGGCAGGGCAAGGCGAGCACGCATCGCACAACGCCCCCAGGGGCCTGGGAAGCATGGTTAAGTCTGAATCTGATTCAGCATGAGCACATCACAACCGTGGAACGCTCAGCCTCATCTTCATGTCCAGAGCCCAACAACCCTCTCTCCAATGTAGCAGTCGACATCTGATCCTCTGCTGGCTAGACTAGACGCTAGGTCCCCCATGAGAAGGACAAGCAATCCACCCAGAAGCTACCAGCCATGTGGGACAGTGAACGTGGCCGTCTAACTGGACGACACACGGCGCACTGGGCGCAGACGTGGCCATGTTGTTATTAAACATGAACCACCCACGAACACAGTCACAACATGTTTGTGGTGCACTAAAGGAGTGGGGGGCCCACGGAGAATGGCTCGGCGGGTATTGCCCCACTGTGATCCTATGGTCACCCAGGCTTATTCGTCAAAGTAGTACTTTTCTGATTCAGAAAAATAAACTAGATCGGGGAATAAGTGAGGGGACTCCACCTCAATTAAGGCACTCGAGTCTCGATCGTGCATCTAGAGCACTGGACAACGCGCTGGGTTGCCATGGCAATGCGCAATGTCAACCGGCAGCTCGACGGCACAAGGCGTGTTGAGCGCTCAAGCCCTTACGAGAAAGGTGAGACGAACAGCGCGCCGACGTGGGCATACTCTCACAAGAGTGTATGAACCACCCACAAACACAGTCTCAGCACGCTAAGCAGGCATGAGAGAAAGTGATTGTGACGCAGTGTCTGTCTGTGAAGCTCTTTTAGAAGCTCTTGTTCTTTGTGCCGAAGCACACAGGGAACAGCCGCGATGTGACTGCAGGTACACTTTTCACTCCCTGAGTCACATACACAGAGGAACCGGCCCAAATCGCAAACCAAACGGGGCAAATAATGCTGTGAAAAAAGCAGTTGAGAGCTGTATAACAGCTCGGAAAGGTAACTCTGGGAAAGCTCGCGGCCTCGCTGTACGGTGCCATAATGCCAGCACTGTAGAACAAAAGCTCTTCAAAGGCTTGAGAAGTCGCTCTCAGTCTAATAGCAGGAACACACAGGTTGGCTCCGAAGCGAAAGACAGAGTGTGATTGCATCCGCTTCCTATTTATATCCCCTGTTGGGGCGGTGCGCATTATGCAGATATCGCACGCCAATCTCCATTGGCTTGTTTTAGTTCTCTCAAAGCTGATAGGGCTCTCTAGCGATATCCAAATTCGTCAGTCACTACTGACGTACGTCGAACATGACCGACTGAAAGGGAACAGACCTTCTTCTTCTGAGTGACCTCTGACCAGGTGACAACACCAAATTTATGGTGAAAGGAAGAGCAACAGCAACCTCTGAACCAAGGACGATACCTAACTGGTCAGAACCTCTCAAAGAGGTTACAAACAAAGAATCAGACGATGACGAGAAGTTGACGAGTAGATCAGATGATGATCAAAGTCAGATGAAAATGGCTTACCAGTTTCATTCAATCCATCTAACTACTCTCGTCTCACTTACTTTTCTTTCTTTTACTTAGTTTTCTTTCTTTTCCATTGAGAGTCTCATGTTCTAAGTTTTGTCGCAAAGTTCAATCAATGACTCTACAGTCTTTGCCCGCCTCAAAACTTCAAACTTCAGCCATGAGCAAGACTCCATTCACTCCATCCATTCCACACCCACGTGATTGTCTTCCAAAGAAAATGTCAATCCAGACACGAAAAGACCTTCAGCGAATCAACAAACCCGGGAATCCCCCTTCTCCCAGCCAAAGACGGCGACAAAGAGAATATCCATTTAAAGACACAAACGAAGTATACCTCCAGATTCTAGCCGAACTGGTGCATTGATATAAATGTAATATCCCCGCCTAAGAAATGATAGAAGGGTTAAATTAATGATTAATGATTCGCTCAGACACTGTTTTACAAAATGCATAAATGGCTAGAAACTTTCATCTTTTAACTATCTTAAAACTCATTCATTTTAAGCTTTCTTTCTTTCTGCAACTCGTGTGAATGTGTGTGTGTGTTTGTTAGATATTACACTGTGTGCAGAATTATAAGGCAAGTTGATTTTCTGATCATATTTTTTTTTTTCTCTGCAAGACGGACATTTCAGGATAAGAGATGGACTAAAAGTGAACTCCCACACCTTACTGCCAGATTCTGAAAGATAAATTCTTCAAACAGTGGTACAAGATGATGTGGTGCTGGTCCTTCAAGAGTCACTCTCAAGCTGCCTTTCCACCTGTTTTTGTATGACCCCGCTGACCCAATGAGCATTTTGCTGTCCATTGGTCAAGCTTTAACTTTGCAATTTCTGGTATTGCATTAGTATTGCGTCCTTCTCATGAGTATTTAATAATTTTTTACTTTTCAGTCTGAGTTAAATCTCTTTTTTGGCTCATTTTGCCTGTAAAGGAAAACCTGCCTAATAATTCTGCACACCTGAATATAAGGCATTTTTCATTTCCAGCCTTCATGAACAATTTTATATCACTTATAAATGATTAAAAACAATATTAATAGTAGTTATTAAGATTGATGTGGATTGGAATTGATAAAATGTGCTTGGAAAAAAAAAATATGATCAGAAAATCAACTTGCCTTGTTACGGCCCGTTCAAAAGAACGCAGGACGATTCATTTGCTAGTGACTCTTTCAAAATTCCCTATAAATTAATTGATAACACTTTACAATAAGGTTCATTAGTTAAACATTAGTTAATGCATTAACTAACATGAACTAACCATTAGCAACACATTTGTTGCTGTATTTACTCATCTTCGTTAATGTTAGTTAATTAAAATACAGTTGTTCATTGTTTGTTCATGTTAGTTCACAGTGCATTAACTATTATTAGCAACATTTTAATAATGTATTGGTAAATGTTGAAATTAACAAAGATTAATAAATGCTGTATAAGTGCAGTTCATTATTAGTTCATGTTAACTAATGTAGTTAACTAATGAACCTTATTGTAAAGTGTTACCAATTAATTAATTCCCTTTGAGCTAAACTGACCCGTTTCCTTTACACAGTGATTATTTTTTTTATTTTTTTATTTCATAAATAATTTGGATAAGTTAATATTACAAACTGTTTCATTGCATTTATTTTGGATGTATTGTCAGTACTGGGCTCGCAGTTCACATGAGCAGGGTACTTTGTACTGTGTGTGGATGGCTATGTTTATCTGCCGCCACCACCGAAGACCATTTTTGACCCAGGAAAAACCCTGCATACAGCATACATCAGCATTCAACAGACACACACTCAGTCACTTAATTATTCACTCATTTCAGGCCCACTGGAAAACACACAATCACTACCTTTTACATACAGCTAAACTTGTTTTGACCCCCACATCTGTTAAGATGTTGTTTTGTCTTGTTTTCTATACTGTATATTCTATACTGTACTGTCTATATACACCCTCATTTACCCTCTAAGTTTCTAATCAACTAACTTTTCTCATTCATTTAAAAAATGTTTGAAGAGTATATGAACACTATCTTTTGTCATGTGCTATAGTCACTAACTTTTTTTTTTAATGTTTTCCTCTCAGACCTGGGCAGTTGTGGCGTGTTGACCAATTTCATCAGGCTTTTTGCCAAATCTATATTCAAAGTTGGTGTGACATGTTGGTTGGCTGTTTATTTATTTATTTATTTTTGGTCTAATCTTATGGTTTAGTCACACACTAGATCGACTCACTGGAATGAATTTATACTTTCCTCTTTGACACTGTTTTCTCTTAGAACTGTAAACATACTGTATATGGATATAGCACAGTGTAGTTTCAAAATGAAGATTTTATTTTATTTATTTTTTTTCTTACCCTGATGCCATCAAGGTATATATGAATTTCTTCATCAGAACACACATTCAGATTTTCAATATGGAGAAAATTCAAGCTCTGTAGGATGCATAAAATGCCTACAGAGTGCCAGCAGCCATATCACCCTGTAGCCCAAGACCGGTTGCCCACTGAAGCTAAGCAGGGCTGAGCCTGGTTAGTACCTGGATGGGAGACCTCCTGGGAAAACCAGGTAGCTGCTGGAAGAGGTGTTGGTAAGGCCAGCAGGGGGTGCTCACCCTGTGGTCTGTGTGGGTCCTAATGCCCCAGTATAGTGACGGGGACACTGTACTGTAACAAGCACCGTCCTTCGGATGAGACGTTAAACCGAGGTCCTGACTCTCTGTGGTCATTAAAAATCCCATGGCACTTCTCGTAAAGAGTAGGGGTGTAACCCCGGTGTCCTGGCCAAATTCCCTCCATAGGCCCTTACCAATCACGGCCTCCTAATAATCCCCATCCATTGAATTGGCTCTTTCACTCTCTCTCCTCTCCACCTACAGCTGGTGTGTGGTGAGCGCACTGGCGCCGTTGTACTGTGGCTGCCGTCGCATCATCCAAGTGGATGCTGCACACTGGTGGTGGATGAGGAGAGACCCCTGATATGATTGTAAAGCGCTTTGGGTGTACAGTAGTACATATGAAAGCGCTATATAAATGCCTCATTCATTCATTCATTCATTCATAAAATGCAAGTAAATGGGTTCAACCATTGTGCTTTCTGTAAGAAATAAGAAAATAATAATAATAATAATAATAATAATAATAATAATAAGACGTTCTCAAACAGACCAGGGGTCTGATGTTTCAAATACCTGAACTTTCACATTCATTCTTCTATTGCAATCAAAGTACCACTTTCTACTTCATGCCAAATTATTTGCATCAAACAGCTATGTGATACATTGATGACAGGAAGATACTTTTAGTTTAAGTTTTACTTAAGGATTTATTTCTTACTAGACATGTGTTGGTATACAGTAATACAATATATCAGGATAATGAACATGCATGATATTGTTATTGTGGGCACTCCAAAATACCATGAATATTTATTACAAATTATTCAGATTTTTTTTAGAATGCATTTTAAGAATCCTTTACCCATCAACCTTTTAAAGGTCCCGTTCTTCGTGATCCCATGTTTCAAACTTTAGTTAGTGTGTAATGTTGTTGTTAGAGTATAAATAAAATCTGTTAAATTTTAAAGCTCAAAGTTCAATGCCAAGCGAGATATTTTATTTAACAGAAGTCGCCTACATCGAACGGCCAGTTTGGACTACATCCCTCTACTTCCTTCTTTAATGACGTCACTAAAACAGTTTTTTGACTAACCTCCGCCCACAGGAATACGCAAGAGTTGCGTTTGTAGAGTGTGTTTGTCGCCATGTCGTCGAAACGCTGTTATTTTCATCCCGCAGTCCAATCACCGGGTCTGATTCCGGCTCAAATTGATAGGGTAAAATTAAAGACATGTTTACAATAACACTGAGCGCATCTCCACGTTATGGTAAGAGGCGTGACCTTTCCGGGCAAGGAGCGCTAAGCTGCTGTCGAATCACAACACAGGAACCGCTGGCACAATCAGAACTCGTTACATATTTCTGAAGGAGGGACTTCATAGAACAAGGAAGTCATCAGCCCGTTTTTATGACAGTGGAAACAGCGGTATACAGATAAGTAAATTATGTGAAAAATACTGTGTTTTTTTACACGCGAAACATGAACACATGTTATATTGCACACTATAAACACAATCAAAGCTTCAAAAAACCACGAAAAACGGGACCTTTAAAATGCACAAAACCGCTGTATGCTGCTTCAAAGAGGCACACACTGATGTAAACAAGCCCGACACTCATGAGCAGCACATGGCAGAACGAGTGAAGAAGATGCAGTGAATGAAAATGCATATTCACACTCTGACAGCAGATGGCACTGACGGAACAGTAGAAACGCAGTGGTTACCCCTGTAATACCTGTAAACAAAGCAGCTGCACTTATTTTTACTATTTAAATGTCTCAAACAGCCATTCAGATTTGTGTATTCACAATGGTGTTCATCACAGCACCAAATAATTAAAGATTAAGGCTATTTATTAAAATTAAAGTTGTAACTGAATTATTTAATCAAGCTGAGCTAACATGAACAAACAGTTATTAAACCTTTTATAGTATGACAACATTTTTTTTTACAAATTATTTCAATATCGTGATAATACTGTATACCAGGGGTCGGCTATTAATTTTGGCATCGGGCCCAAAAAAAAAAAAAATGCCACTAGATGGCAGGCCAAAGGATGATTAAAATTAATTGAATTAAAATAATTCAAATGCAGCTAGAATTGCATATGACAGACTGTTACAGTGTCTTTTGGGTAACACTTTACTTGAAGGGGTGTGCATAAGACTGACATGACACCTTCATAATCTTGACATGACACGTGTCATGAATATGAAGGAGGTTTTATGCATGTTTATGACAACTGTCATTAAATGTCATTCACTCAATTATATCATTTTTAATGCAAAGATGACATTGTTTGAGATGTCTTTGTTACGACAACTTGACATAAACCAACATCATAACCTGTCAGTGTCTTTGTCATGACAACTTGACATTAGCAAAACATCATAACCTGTCATAAACATGACATAGCCGATTAATTATCAAACTTAAAAAAAACTACTTAGCTTTATGGGTTAACATTACATTACATTATTTTGGTAACACTTCAGTATAGGGAACACATATATAAACGATTAACTATGACTTTTCCCTCAATGAACTCTTAACTTACTGCTTATTATAGTTAAAGGTGCCCTAGAATCAGAATTTGAATTTACGTCGGCATAGTTGAATAACAAGAGTTCAGTACATGGAAAAGACATACATTGAGTTTCAAACCCCATTGTTTCCTCCTTCTTATGTAAATCTCATTTGTTTAAAAGACTTCCGGAAAACACTCGGACTTCAACATAACACCGACTGTTACGTAACAGTCGGGATAATTAATATGTATGACCCCAATATTTGCATAATGCCAGCCCATTCGACGCATTAGACAAGGAAAGGCAGTATTAACGGCTGGATGATCTGTGTACAGACAAGGTAAGCAAGCAAGAACAACAGCGAAAAATGGCAGATGGAGCAATAATAACTGACATGATCCATGATATCATGATATTTTTAGTGATATTTGTAAATTGTCTTTCTAAATGTTTCATTAGCATGTTGCTAATATACTGTTAAATGTGGTTAAAGTTACCATCGTTTCTTACTGTATTCACGGAGACGAGAGTCGTTGCTATTTTCATTTTTAAACACCTGCAGTCTGTATAATGCATAAACACAACTTCATTCTTTATAAATCTCTCCAACAGTGTGTAGTGTTAGCTTTAGCCACAGAGCATAGCCTCAAACTCACACAGAATCAAACGTAACCATCTAAATAAATACTTTACTCACATAATTCGAAGCATGCATACAGCATGCATGACGAACATCTTGTAAAGATCCATTTGAGGGTTATATTAGCTGTGTGAACTTTGTAAATGCACTGTATTATAGTCGAGAGCTCGTGGGGCAGAGGGAGAGCATCTCTTAAAGGGGCCGTGCTGAAAAAAATCAGAGCATAGTTAATGATGCCCCAAAATAGGCAGTTAAAAAAATTAATTTAAAAAAAATCTATGGGGTATTTTGAGCTGAAACTTCACAGACACATTCAGGGGACACTTAGGACTTATATTACATCTTGTAAAAAAACAATCTAGGGCACCTTTCATTTTTAGGTTTAGGTATTGGGTAGGATTAAGAATCTAGAATATGATCATGCAGAATAAGGCATTAATATGTGCTTTATAAGTATTAATAAATAGCCAATATTTTAGCCATATGAATGCTAATAGTAATAAGCAACTAGTTAAAAGACCCTAAAATAAAGTGTTACCATTATTTTATAACAGTGTCATCTTTTTTACGAAATTTGAATTTGTCTATTATCTGACCTTCTATTGGAGGAAACTTAAAAAAAAAAAAAAAAAAACATGAAATGAAAAATAGTCATGAAGCTGTTATAAAATTATTTGTCAGAGTATTGTCACTTAATGACATTTTAATGACAAGTTCAATTTGTACCATTGTACTTGAGCGCAAGATACATATTTATGACACTATTATAATGGCCTCATGACAGCCAATGTCAAAACCAACCACATGACAGTTTAATGTAATGTTAACCCATAAAGCTAAATAATGTCAAGTTGTCATGACAAAGACACTGACAGGTTATGATGTGTTGGTTTATGTCAAGTTGTTGTAACAAAGACATCTCAAACAATGTCATCTTTGCATTAAAAATGACATAATTGAGCGAATGACACTTAATGACAGTTGTCATAAACATTCATAAAACCTCCTTCATATTCATGACATGTGTCATGTCATGATTATGAAGGTGTCATGTCAGTCTTATGCACACCCCTTCAAGTAAAGTGTTACCGTCTTTTGTAACTGGTATTTAGCTGTTACTATGCGTTAAATCCTGTAGTAGGACAGTCATTAACAAAAAGTCACATTTGTGTGGCGGTGTCCGGGTTTACACTGGATAAATTAATAAAACCTGTGACCTGGCAAGTATCTTTATTCACCACCTTGCAACACAGACCACCTTGCTAAAACACACATATGTGGGAGATGCGGAATGGATAAAAATAATGTTAATGGAAAGACAACTATGCATTTATACTACCTAGTTTTGTGAAAGCCTGCAGAGCCGGTATGTCTTATCTGCAACAAAGTTGTTGCTGTTTTCAAAGAATATAACACCGTGACTACACCAGACGCGAGTGGCGTGATGCAACGCGTCAAAAGATAATAGAACCCATTTTAATCAGTGATATTGTCTACACTAGATGCGGCACAGTGCGACGTGAGTCACGCAACACAACACATTCCTGACATTGAACGGATTCCCCATTCTGTTTCTGACGTAGTCCAAATGCTTTGCAATGGTCGGTTTGTTGCATTCAGTGTAGGGGTGGGCATTTTGCCAAAATATTGTATTCGAATATTTGGGCTCGTAAAAAACAAATATTCGAAAATTAATTTATTTAAATGGTTAATGTTTTTTTTTTTTTTTTTTTTTTTTTTTTTTTTTTTTTTATTCATTAAGATTTTGTAACCATTTCTGAACAAGCTCAAGATTAGGCAATATACAGAACAAGCTTACATTATATCTTAAGGTTTTCTTTTAGTTAAACAATGTGTGTAAACTAAAAATATACAGAACAAAAACATTTAAGCTCAAGCAGCGCAAACGGGAAAAAAAAAAACTACGGCAGTTATCGTACAAAACTTACATAATACACTCGAGTCAGTAGTTATCGTGTTCATATTGTTTTGCATGTTCATGTTGACAAAAACAATTATATCCACATGCTCGGGTGCAGAGCTGGCCCTCCCTATAAGTGAACTAAGCAGCTGCTTGGGGCCCCCCAGAGCAAATTAAATGACAGCTTGATTTTTACAGTGCTGATTCTATCAGTTGCAGTTCTGGCACCTCCGTCCCAATACTGTACAAGTCAACGTATTTACAATCACATGTTAACACAGCGGTGGAGTTACACTCACGGGACTCTGCACTTATTCGCAATCACAAAAGTTCATTATTTGCATGTGCTTCAAAGCCTTGCCGGTTAAACATTTCATTCTGACATGTACTTTTCTGAGCACGTACAACCGAAGCACGCGTGCACACTAAAAGCCTGTCAAACAGCGCCGGCATAGTGGACTATCTTTCGCGTCTGATTGCACTAATACTATCAAATACACACAAGGTTTACATAAACACAGTTGGTTATGTCTAAAGTGAAAGTAATACGTTCGGATGAGTGTCTGTATTTTAGATGTGTGCAGGTCTTAAATTAACAGCCGCCTAAAAGTAAACATAATGCCCTTGTCCTTAAAGCTGCAGTAGGTAACTTTTGTAAAAATGTATTTTTTACATATTTGTTAAACCTGTCATTATGTCCTGACAGTAGAATATGAGACAGATAATCTGTGAAAAAATCAAGCTCCTCTGGCTCCTCCCAGTGGTCCTATTGCCATTTGTAGAAATACACCGCTCCCGGTAAGAACCAACCAATCAGAGTCAGGAGGAGTGTCTTAGCAGTGTCAATCAAGCTCGTGTGCGCGCTGATCACACTCCTGTCATGCACAGCCATAGTGCACAGCGTGTACAGGCATTCAAATTCAAGATTACCAGTGTGCAGCAGCTTTGCTTCTGACGGACAAACAATCCAGTTTCGTACGTATAATACCCCATAAAGTGCGTATCATATGCACGCGAAAAACTCATTTTGGCGTATATATTCTACGAGATTACAAACTCGTACTATTGATACGCATTTTCGTGTGATCGGGCTCTATTAAGTCATGATATGCAGTTTTAAGATTTTTTCAGGCGAGAATGTGCTGGTTTAAAGCTCAAATTTGTGGTTCATTGATAAAGATAGCGCCTTTCTAAAAATTTGATCTGACGTTGTCGGAGTTTTGAGATCCAGGCGATCACCGGACTCTCAGCGCTCATGTACCCAGCCGAGAGCAGCCTTACCTCGGCTAATCCTTCTGACGTTTGCCGCTGGCTCCGTTTTGGCTGAGGGCAACGTGACGTTTCATAAATTTATATATGGCTATTTAACTTTTGTATCATACTAAAGCGCTGATTTTGTACGCTTGACTGAATTGTTTGCTTTATTTCTTATTGTATATTTTTATACCTTTTATAATGGCTATTATTGAACATTAAAACTGACATTTAACAAAAAGAGAAGGTTGTGTTTTATGTTAAAGCCTATTTCATTTCATTACAGTGAAGATAATCAGAGTATGCACAAATAGTATTACATTTAATATGTTTGAAATGTAAACGAAAAGAGGCAGGGTTGTTTAATATTTCATTTTGTTATAAATATAAGCAGACATTGCAGATAATTAATCACTCGTTGCCTGAGGCTATTAATATGTTTTTGTTTGTTACTTTAAATAAAACGAAAAGAGGCAGAGTGGTTTAATAACAAATTTTGTTTTATTCTTGGCTAAAATATACATACAGAGATAACCGGAGAAGCCAGTTATTTGCGTACTGTAACATTAGTTACCGTTATATTATCTTACTAGCTATTTATTACTTATAGAAATAGTGCATATACTGTACGTCATATAGTTACATTACATGTATTGCAAAATACGTAATGTTTTGAGGACCAAGTTTGTAGTCAAAGTATGGGAAGGCCATAGTCAATGTAAATCATATTGTTGATGTTTCGTCTGTACCAGTGAATGTGCTATAACAGTTTATCCGCCGTCATCGGTCCTGCTTGCTTACTAGCCTGCGCGTTCACGGCAGGCTCCGTTGTGATGGGGGAGGAGCTGTGGAGGGAGGGCTGTAGCGCAGCAGAGAGCAAGGGGGAGTGACCTGTGAGTTGTGCTTGTTCAAATTCTCAGGCTAAGTCAACGTTTTCTAAAAACTCCCTACTGCAGCTTTAAAGGGATTCACCCAAAAATGAAAATTCTGTCATTATTTACTCACTCTCATATTGTTCCAAACCTGTATTAATTTCTTGAGAGAGAGAGTACATGATGAGATAATTTTCATTTATGGGTGAACTATTCCTTTAATGTTAATATATTTATTATTGTTATCTTCCTACAGGTCCATCTGAATTATTTAGTTATTTAATTTAATATTGTCAATTTTATACATTTACACTGCCCTCCAAAAGTTTGGAAATACCCTAGAAAAGTGGGGTTTTGGACAATATGGCATGAATCCTTTTTAATTTGTGATAATTTTGCACTGATAAGGGACAACACAAATTACGAAAACATTTTATTACATAAACAGTTTATACATAGAAAAAAATTACATTTTCGATTCATCAAAATATCCACCATTAGCAGCTATCTGACCTAAACTGGGTTCTAATTGGTTAATTGTATTCTAAACTTAATTGGCAATCAATTGTTGAAGCTATTAAGGTGTGCTGACTAGTGTTGTCAAAAGTACCGGTACTTCGGTACCAAGTCGGTACTGAAATTTTGAAAATGTGGCGATACCCGCATTTCTGTAGTAACGGTAGTACCGAAAATCCAGGTATATTCGGTACCCACTGATAGGGCTGTGCCAGTATTTACTTGAATATGACACGAGTGAAGCACAAAGCCTTGTTTACAAAAGAAATAATAGGTTAGCAATTAAATGTGACATCGCAGCCATGGAAACATTTTGGTTCATGCCGAATGAGAGAGGTGCATGAGTGAGTCCATACATTTAAGCTTCGTATTCTGTTTTGCGAATCGCGATCTGGTCACCTGATTAGCAGAGAATTTAACAATATTCCATTAGTTATTCCACTAAACATGGAATTTGTTTCTTTTCCCAAATCTTCACTCACGCAGGGGATTATAACGTTTCGTCCTTTCGTTCGCATTTAGGCCTATTATTCGCATTCTTTACTGTGGTAAAGTAGAAAAAGCACTGTAGGACAGAAACCTTTTTGCTTGCACGTCAATTTCTGTTTAACACAGTTTGTGCTTGTTATTGGACTTTATAAGGCGCGTCAAGATTATTTGTCTATAGCGCGTTTCACACACCAGTGATTTTTACTTTCGTTTTCTCTGGCAGAGCTAAATCAAACATAGCCTGAATGTCTTGCCCCTGCGGAGGATAAAACTCGCTCTTCAGACCTTTTACAACAAGTGTCAGTTGCTTGTAACATCAGGAGATAACATGAAGATATTATTAAAGAGAAATGGTCTCTTTCCTGCTCGTGTCCCACATCCCTCTCAAAGCGCAAAGCGGCTATATCAAAGAGTATAGAATAACGGGACTTTGGCTATGACACATCTTTGTGTGGAAATAACAAAAAATAACATCTTTTTAAATAATATTTAACTTTCTTATTATTTAGGTTACCATTATTTACCGATATTTATTTAATTGTTTTACAGGCTGTAGTGTGTTGTTTCACTGACTGAATAGCTAAAATAAACACAAACGTCTGTTACCCCTGTTGAAAAAACAAAACCTGCCAGCATATGCTGTTTTTTTTCAACAGTACAAAATAGATGTTTGAGCATTTTTATATATTTAATGTTTTTAAAATAGGATATATAAAATAGTAAAATAGTTCCAACAGATTTTGCTGTGGTACCGAAATTGGTACCGAGAACCGTACATTTTTCATGGTATCGGTACCGACTACTGGAATTTTGGTACCGTGACAACACTAGTGCTGACCCAAAAATCTTTTACAAACCTGGGCCAAGTTTAAACCAGTAACCAGGCATCACAGCTGGCAAAGGGGCACGTCTGACTTTGACATGTATATATTGCCATTATTATGTAATCAAAATGAAAATTATTATTTCTGGTCTTCAATGATAATGTCAAGTTACTTTAATGTATTTGCACCAAAAAATGATAAGGATTTATGCTGATATCATCCAAAAGCACTTTGCCAGGGGTGTTTCCAAACTTTTGGAGGGCAGTGTACATTTATTTTTTTATATAAGAAGATACTGTTTTTATCTTAAGTTATTTTAACCAAGGGGCCCCCAAATAAAATTCTGCTTAGGGCCCCATAAAAGAGTTGCGCTGACAGAAGTTGCAGAGACATAAAGATAACGATAATACATGCTAAGCTAAGTTTCTAACAGCAGCACTTTGTGTTTTCTGTTCGTAAATAATTCTCCCTTGACGAAACTTAAAGGAAGCACGTTATTGAGATCATTTTGCTGTCAGATAAGTTATCTTTTCGGCTCACTCGGGTTACAGCTGCACTTACCTGTCATGAATGCAGTGATGGACAGCTGTCTTTCCTCAGTCGACTGATGTTTGGATTTCATGTGCTTTCTCATTGTGGTGGTGATATTATGATAACTCTGTTTCATTAATTCATTTGATCAAAAGTAATTCCATTTTGTAAGATCATTTTCATCTAAGTAACTCCAAACTTCGCAAGGCAGACGACAACATTAAGTGACGATCAAATCCAATAAACTTGTTAAACATGCTCCACAGTGCCACCCAGTGCACTTAGTTAGAACTGCGAGTTTTAGTGTTTAGGATCTATCATGGATTCACTGCATTTACGACCAGCAAAGCAACATAGTAAAATTCAAATAGTATTTTTATTTTTTGAATATTAATTACAGATCAAATAATCAAATATTCGACTATTTGTGCACACCCCTAGTTCAGTGTAGACAACTTTTAGTTGTTGCGGCATGGTGCAACGAAACGCAAAAAAAGTCCTGTCTGGCGTAGACACAGTGATAATATTAGACGGTACCATGAGACGAAGGTCTATTTCAGAACCAGCCGCTATCAAAATAATCTGGCTGTGAGCAGAGATTTATGGATTTTTTTTTTTTTTTTTTTTTTTCACTGTATACACTGTTCTAGCATTTGCATTCATTTGTTCTTTCCTCCTGCTGTGCCACCCATTTGAACAGACTTGAAGACCCATTTGTGGCCATTCTGCTCTATTCACAATTATAAACAGGCTCATTTATGAGGCTTTATGGGTTCTGTTCTCTCCACACGTACGGCACAAAATATCAGGGCCAGATTAGACACCTGCAGTAAATAATTTCTTAATTACTTCTGCTGAAAGCCACTCGTCGTGGCTGCATCCGTCTGTCATTAATTACACAAGTGATACATACGGACAATATACTTCATCACAGCGCTGAGGCTAACGGGCCCCTGGTGAAACTAACCCGCTTTACTCTTTGTTACCTATTCAACAGTACTGTGACAGTAAGACAATGCTGAAAGCTCCCCAGATGCTCCCTGGTCCCTCAATTTATTAATCTGAGCCCCAGCGAGTGAGACACAGCTAAATTATGCTGACCCCCCGCCAGCAGAGAAAGCACCCAAGAGGACAGAGCCAGACGCAAGCTTCTCCATATGGAGAGAGGAATGAGGCTCCGAGTTGATGATAAGTGCTCACATCTGTGAGGCGGCATTAATTGTGTGTTAAGTCAGTGGGCATGTTTGGGGTTGAATTGAACATAATTAAAGAAGTTTGAACTTTGTGTAAGTTACAAAGCTCATCCAGTGGGTTATCATTGTGTTTGAAGGACAGAGGGAAGTCAACTGAGCTGGAGAGAAAGAAACAACAACAGACAAAAACTGTGACCGATGGTAATACTGCAGCACTGCAACACTCAGAAATGTGCAGATGATCACTAGACTCTGAAAAAAAACAAACAACTGACTCCTGGGGGGGGAAAAATAAATAAAATACAATTATTCTTAGAGCAGGTACAGGATTTGGTTAAACTGAAAAGTCATAATTGCCAAGATGATCAACAATCATCAACAATCCTAACCAGCAGCATAAACATAAGATATCCCAACAGCCCCAGCATCACCTCCACCTCAACACGACAGTTAGATAAACAGTGAGTCCAGAGGGTCAAACGTATGACAGTATGAGCTCACAGCCGCAGGGGATTGTGGAAACTCCTAGGCAAGATGCACTGAGAAGCATGCAGTCTGAAAGACTGCTGTGGCATTGGTCTCAGATGAGCGAAGGGTCATCATTATTTATATAGCACTTTTTAAAATGCAGATTGTGTCAAAGCAGCTTTACAGTGATAGAGGGAACATAATTTTCACTGTACAACAGCTCTAGAAGAAAAGGGTGTCATTGTCCAGCTTAAGTTCAGTATTGATTCATTCTATTGCAAAAATTATTAGTTATTAATTTAGTTAATTTATCTATACAGCAGCTCTGGTGAAAAATGTGATGTCATCGTCCAGCTCAGTTCAGTTCGTATACAATGGTGTCAATGCAGGCAGATCAGATTGTTGAATATCAAGTGTCCCTAACTAAGCAAGCCAGAGGCGACAGCGGCAAAGGAACCCAAACTCCACCAGGTGACAAAAATGGAGAAAAAAAAAAAAAAAACCTTGGGACAAACCAGGCTCAGTCGGGGCCAGTTCTCCTACTGCCCAACAATGAATGAAGTGAATTTAAGAGATGGATTACTTTTTTTTTTTTTTTTTTCTTTATATGGACCCACTTTAAATGAACAACCTTTATCCAGACATGGGCTGAGCAACAATGTGTATAACCAGATCAGAAGGTGCTGAAAAAGCCAAAAACAGTAAACAAACCTCTATCTTGTCCAATCAGACACTTTGTCACACTGGAATTATAAGGTTCTATCTGCTTTCTGAGCAATTTTGAGATATTGAGCTTCAAAGTTTTTGCATTCCATATAGCGAAAATTATATGGGGAACACGTCTCTTTCATACATGTAAATGGCAGAGACCTCCCAAAATCCTATCAAACTTGTACATGGGGATTTTTGGAATGGGTTAAATGCATAAAAAAAACATCCTAATTCTAAAAAAAAATAAATACATTTAAAGATAAATAAATAAATAAATAAATAAATAATCACTTTTCACTTGAAATTATAAGGTTATATCTTGCAAAACATTAAAGCAATACTTTTCAAGAAATACAAACAGTTTACTTATATTTTTTTTTAAAACATAAAATTGGTAAATTTGTAACAAATTTGTAACAATGTGTTGACATGCATGATAAAATTAAATTTAATGCTTTCTATGACTTTTTTTTTTTTCATATTTTAGAATGATTTTTTTTCTTATTGAAGTTAAGCATAAAAGGCAGTGCTAAATATTTTGTCCAGTGCAGATTTTAATAAACATTGAGAAATGTTTCACTGACTATATATATATACACACACAATTAAAATATTTCACATATAACACTCAAAGGTCAGTAAAGCGCGCCTGTGCGTTTTGCTGGATTTTTTCACATAGCAGCAAAATCTGCGTAAAATTACTCCGTCATTATTTTTGTCATAGAGACAGAATATATCAATTGAAACTATAGAATGTCTATTTTATTTCTGCACACTTACAGTAAAAACTAAATGTATTGCTTTTTGCAAAATAAAGAAAACTAACATGATGTCCAATCTGATACTCCCTCAGAAAATGAACTAACTTAGAGAATACTTAAAAGAGAGAGATGTCAGTCGTTCGCGAGTCAGCTCATTATCCACTAATGTGGCCACGCCCACGGAGCACGAGCTCTACTCAAACACAGATTCTGAGGTGATTAATGCAACAGGGAGTGAACGCCCGCATCAGCTTGGAAAAATGCATCAAACTTAGTTTCATGTACTTTTCATCGTTTTGAGATGCGGTGAGGAATAATTCTAAAATAATTTAACTCAATGGATGAGCATGACTGGATTCAGTTCCATTTTGAGGATCAACTTGATCAAGCCGAGGATTGTGAAATGTAGGATTTTTTTTTTTTTTTTTTTATGATGTACAATAATATGTGCATGCATGAGATCCTGATATCAGCATGCTCACAGAGTTTTTTTTTTTTTTTTTTTTTCTCCTCCTTTTAATCTCAAAGATACTGAGATCATTGACTGGAAGCAGGAACGTTTCTGTGATGTGATGTTCACATATGTGACCAGTCACGGAAAGTAGGGACACAAGTCGGTTTTGGGGCATTTTGAGTTATTCACAGATTCTGAAAGTGCAGTCTCCAAGCTTTCCAACTATGTGTGACACATGGACATCTGATAATATTTGGAGAAGTTGTGGCCATTTGAAGGTAGGCAATCAAGAAAGCTCTATAGGGAGAAAAACGCCTCTAAAGTTGCAGTTCTCGCCTGTTCTCACCTGCTGGGAGTGACAATAGGGCTCATTTACATCTCATTTAGATAAGCCATACCCCCTGTAAAGCTGCATGGACCGCATACTATTAATAATAAAGGTTAATGTGCATTGTAAATGTCAGTAATTTATCTTTTTTGACTTTTATAAAAATGATTTAGAGGCTGAAATATGTGACTTTTTTGTCAAAACTCTATTTGAACTTGTGCATTGTAGATAACATGTTGCAAGACACTCCTTTAAAATCTGCCCATCATTTTTAATGTTATTATTTTAATGTTTATGTAAAGAAAAAGTACATATTGATGCTAATTTTATTTTTTATTTGCTGGTTTTCCACATAAAACTTGGTGAATTGACTTTTTGAACAGGATTCTGTGATAACCGTGATCATTTTGGTCACTATAATCATGAAATGAAATGTTCTCACCTGAGAAGCCTGTTAAAGAAGAATAGGCAATCCAGGAAATAACTGGACTAACAGAGAGGCCAGAGATCGCTAACTATGGCTATTCAAAACACTTTTCAAGTCAATAAATACACGATTGAGACGATGAATGCATGCATTGACTCAGAATTTGCGTCTGAATAGCGCTGGCTCCGTGGGCGTGGCCGCATTAGCAGATAATGAGCTGAATCACGGACTTCTGACATGGCTCTCTTTTCATACAGATTACATAAACACAGAAGGTTTGTTTTCGATTTGACTTACACATTTTAACACTTGACATTTCAACGTTTTTTTCAGACATAGGCTAAGTATAATTTTTTTATGATTAGTATTCACTAAGTTACAGATCATTTTCTGAGAACTATCAGATTGGACTTCGTTCAGAGGGAGACGAGAGATCACGCATAATGTTAGTTTTCTTTATTTTTCAAAAAGCACAACATTTTGTTTTTACTCTGAGTGTACACAAATAAAAGACATTCTATAGTTTCAATTGATATATTACTTATGTCTCTATGACAAAAAATGACGGAGTATTTTAAGTCTGTTTTGTCTTATTAATGTCTTATTATGCCGCTTTCATCGTCGCTCAGATCGTCTTCAGAATCAGTGAGCGCTTGTTCATAAGCATCCGGCTTGTCGAAGAAGTACTTCAAAACATTCATTGAATTTTGATATCAGCTAGAGCCGGCCAGAGCGCTGCATAGTAAGTAGCCACGCTTCCCAGTATGGAAATACACACAGACAATGACATGCCCCTACTGCGTGCTAGAGTCTCCGAAAAACAAGCCGATTTCAACCTCAAAATGTACGCTTTTAAATATACCAATACTACTATCTCAAACACGGAAAGGCTTCTTCATGATCTCAACTAACAGATTCTGCAAAAAAACGAAAATCACCAATTTTGAAAAAAAAAATGCTTCTTTCTCATTTTGCTCGAGAGTTGTGCTGCCGACTTGTGTCCCTGGTTTCCGTGACGGGTCACATATATCTTTGAACAGGATTTATTTCCAGGTATAACTGTGTACTTAAAATGTGTCTGACCCTCATTTACTGTATATAGTTAATTATATTTTAAATAAACTACAAACAAATTATATATTTATTTTGTCATTGCATTATTTCTTAGTTCACTCAGTCACATTCCAAACTGAATGGCTCATTATGCGGCTCATTAGGGGCAGGGTCTTAATCTCCTCAGGTGTGAATCACAGCATTATTCATGAAGATTCATGCCTCTTCGTATATGGGCTCCTTAAACAAAAAGTGCCTTAGAAATTTAAAATCAATTCAATGTTTTATGTGTCCGAGTAGGCAGGATCATTTCCACATCGTTTAAGCAAAAACTCTAGACAAAAATATACAGTTCCCAAAAGTCTTGCAAAAAAAAAAAAAAAAAAAAAAAAAAAAAAAAATATATATATATATATATATATATATATATATATATATATATATATATATATAGTATGTATTTTGAGGCCTTATTTCAGTGATTTTTTTTTTGTTTGTTTGTTTGTTTTTCAAAAACCACACATATGTTCTCTCAAAAATACAAACATATACATACTTGTTGCTCACATATTATTGTAGCCTAGTTTCTGCTAAATACAGTGTGATGACATTAATATGTTTATAAACAACTGAAAAAAAGCACAAATGTCAGGTCATGTCAAAACTACACCTGGACCCCAAATCAGCCTCAGACTCCAGAGGGTTAAAATATATCCAGTATGCCATAGCGTAGAACTTTATAGCTACATACAGCTTAATACAAGTACACAGGATGAATCAAGGTTAATGCATAACTTCCCTCATATGACAATGACGTGAAAGTAAAGCTGAGTTCAGACTGCACGATTTTCAAAGTAGTCGGGTCACTGTTCTTTTCACACTGCATGACTATCTTGGCCAGCATTCAGTCACTGCTGTGTTCAAACTGCACGATGGATCGGCGACAGAAGGTTTCACACTGCATGACTTTACAATAGGAAGAATCGCCGACAACAATGTCTGGCACGCAAACTACATTTCACAACCAAACACACGCGAGATGTGACAAGGAAACAACGCGTTATCACGCGTGCAAGACCGGAGTTCCCACGTGAGACTGGTATTATTATTAAAAACGGTAGCCCACAAGAAGCTTGCAATACGAGTTGCCTGTGCACTGATTTGCAGCAAATATAAGAAAAAGAAAAGAAAAATATGGAGGAGGAAATGGTTGGGTAGACTGTGGATTGTGTGTTCTGCAACGAGAGTTGGAGGTAAATACATAACTTTTCAATGTGCTGCTGTTGCGGATGGTCAAGCAAATGTTTGTGTTTTGTTTCCGTTTGATAGAATTGTAATGTTTATGTGAATGAAGCCATGCTGGCTGATGTTGTGGTCTATAACTCCTCCCCGAACTCCCCGCTGCTCTGTATCTTGCTCTCTCATTGGCTGTCGGTCATCGCCGATGTAGTTTTCAGTCAGAACACTTTTCACACAGCAGGAGTTTGAATCGCCGACAGGTCCAGATATTTAGCATGCCAAATATCTCGCGGGCGTCGGCGACTCGTCGGCGATTCGTCGGCGATTCTCTCAGATCGCGTCTTTGCTCATTCACACTGCGTGATTGTCACTCGCGTGAACGAGCACCGATTTGCCTGTGATTTCGGGCATTTGTCGGCGATTTCTCAAAACCTGTCGGCGAGGCAAAATCGGGGCTAAAATCGTGCAGTCTGAACTCGGCTTTAGTGGACTACAAAACCCGAACCTATCCTCTTATGCTGCCTTTGTGTGCTATTGGAAATTTGATAATTCCCACTTCTGAAGTCATGATTACGAGCTCATCGCATTCAAGTTTCAAAATGGGAGGGAGTTCATGTACAATTTTTACCTAGGAAACTTGTATTTACGATAATTCCGAGAGCACGTGGCAGCATTAATAGTGTTGCTATTGCTATATAGTCAATCATGAGGTTTCTAATAAACATTGTGTTGTGTGGCATTGTTTACAGATTTCACATTTTCTGCTCTCTTTTCTGCTGTCACAGAGCAGTCCGGCGACATGACAAAGAAAGCTGAAAAAAGAAACATCACAATGTAAATAAGTATGTCACAAAATAAGAATATGTGAATAACTCAATTTTGAATGTCAGATAGAACCTTGGAACCTAATTCCAAGGTGACGTCCTGGTGTACGGCCCCTTCCACAGACAACACGAGGAGATAAACTGTGAGGTTAAACTCAGAATGGCTTGAAGAAAGCATTCCAGGTGCCTAAAACTCTTCTGGTGCCTGCTGTCTGATCTGAGATGCACTTCCACCAAACATCACACAAAAGCAATAAAAACTCTTCCCTGGTGTTTGGCTCAGTTTTAGATGCTCTCAGTGTTATGCAAGGTTTGAGTTTTCCTCTCTCTCTCAAACGGCATGTCAAAAACACTAATGGAATACATTCAAGCATGTCTGCTTACAGAGCAGCAGATTCTCATGCTTCTGTGAAGGTTCATTTGCTGACATGTTTGTCTTCAGTGTCTTGTTTGTATTTGTGTCACTAAAGTAAACTCAGGTTTTCTGAAATGGCATGTACCGCAGCCTCATGTCCCAGCCCCATCCTTGTGTTAAGCAGTTTCCCCAAAGTAATCTTGTAATTGAAGCATTATCTGCTAGTGATCAGTGCTGATACAGCATTTGTTCACAGAGAGGAAAACAGAGTTGGCTGTTATTTAAAGTGGATGTGCAGCAGGCTGTAATCTGCAAACATTCAAGTGCTGCTCTTGGAAACATCCTCCACCATGCAAATGCATGCTGGGGTTGGCTGTCACTGGAGCTTGTTTAAAAAATAAATAAATAAATAAATAAAAAAAAACAGAAAAATATTTTCCTACAGTTGTCAAACCTCACAAGCCCTCTTATAATAACCCTGATGTAATATATGACTTTCTGGAGTTAAACTGATTATCTTGAGTCACTTTTGGCCTGACAAATAGCTGCATGTTCCAGTGAATGCTCAAATGAGTGAATCCATCCACAATGTGTAAATTCACCTCTCACCATCATTATGGCTATAAATAGTGTGTGTTTCAGAAAAAGTACCAAGAAAAAGAATGAGAGTCTAGTCACACCTTGCAGATCATGAAAACATTTAAAGACCAGGTGACCTAAATGTACAACAACAGAACAATCCCATAGCCCTCTTGACGGTGTTATACGTGTCACTTTAGGGCGAGAGACAGCATTTTAAGATCAGTTTGAAGCAAGTTAGTGTCAGAACTGTGGCAGTGTATTAGCTCAAACACATTATTTTAAAGATAACTCTTGAAGATGGAGATAGTTTATTATCAGAAGCAATTATTATTTGGGCCAAAATTTTCTTTAATCAATTCATGGTGTTCCCCCGAAACTGCCCAACAGGCAAAGAGGACCTTAATAGAGCTGGGTTAAAAAAAAAAAAAAAAAAAAAAAAGAATCTCTCGATTCTAATCAATTCTAATTTTAAAGAACTGATATTGATTCTTAAATCCCAGGAATCAATCTTTCAGTATATGCTGCTGTCTTCAGTTGATGCACTTTACAATAAGGTTAATTAGTTAACGTAAGTTAACTACATTAATTAACATGAACTAATAATGAACTGCACTTATACAGCAATTATTTATCTTTGTTAATGTTGATTTCAACATTTACTAATACATTATTAAAATCTTCTTAACATTAGTTAATGCACTGTGAGCTAATATGAACAAACAATGAACAACTGTATTTTCATTAACGTTAACAAAAATTAGTAAATACAGTAACACATGTATTGCTCATGGTTAGTTCATGTTAGTTAATACATTAACTAATGTTTAACTAATGAACCTTATTGTCAAGTGTTACCAACAAAGCTTTGTAGTGTACCTCTCAACCAATAAATCTCAATTATCTTTGTGGTTTGTTACTTCTGTTATGAAACAATGTCTCAGCTTTCAAATTCTGTCAATTTTATTTTGAAATTCAAACAATAAATACTGTTTGGCACTTTTTAATGTGGTGTGACAGACCCCTGTTGTCATTCAAGCGAAGAGGCAGTGGGGTGTGGACATGAACTGACCATTTTTTCTGCCACTAGTGCAAGGAAACAGCACATTCCAGGGCCCAATTTTTTGGCAGGGCCCCTCTCTTACTGCAATAATGGAGAAGAGTTTGCTACATTTTGATTGGATCTTGGTGGACTAGCACAAACAAATGTCCAACACCATCAGATAAGGATGCTAGAACAACTAACAGACACCTCAAGCGCAGGACGGACATGACTTCCCACTGGTCCGCTGGCAGTTTCTGCTCTGCACCCATCTTGAGACTAATCCCTATGGTTTAAGCCCAATGACCATAAAAATATTTAGGAACCTTTGGATTCATCAACAGTGACTGAATTGTACAATTGTGTTTATTTTCTATTGTCATTTATAATGGCTATTGTTGTTAATTTAAATATTGTTGCTCAATAAATAGTATTTATATAAATTGTAGCATCTGGATAGATCCGGCCATTAGGCCATTAGATGGCAGCAAAACTTTAAGAGTGAATGAGACTCATTCAATGAGTCAGTGACAACAGACTTTTGAAATTGAAAGGGATGAGTGAATGTTATATCAGGCACAGAGACTCAACATTCCTTTGTTACTAGTTCTAAAGTGACGTTATAGAATTAGTAACAGAGCCTTGGTGAAACTGTCAACTTAACATTTGAATCCGTGGAGGAAGTAGTTGCACAAAAGAGGGTTTTAAAGACATTCCATTGTTATTTCTTTATTTACACACTCATGCCATCGAACTGTTGTATAAACGCAATATCACACGAGTAGCCATGCGATATGGTTTTATATCAGCAAGCTGTGATTACCTAAGGCTGAATCACAGCAGTGCTGATATACAGCCATATTGCGTATGGCTACTCATGTGATATTGCTCATATATTAGCATCGCTGTGATTGCCTACGGAACTAGGCCGACATGTAGCCGTCTGATGTGGCTCTGAGTGTGATTTATACAACAGTTTGACAGCACAAGTGTGTAATTAAATAAGCAACAACAATGGAGTGTTCTTTAACACTCTGAGGTATCGCCGGCGATACCACCGCAGTTTTTTTCTTACCAGTGTGAAAGAGACTCAAAATACTCCGTCAATGTTGCACATACAATTAAGAGCTATACACCATTTTAATCTGTGGAATATCTTCTTTTATTTGTGTACACTCAGAGTAAAAACAAAATGTTGTGCTTTTTGAAAAATAAAGAAAACGAACATGATGTGCGATCTGTCCTGTCCCTCTGAACAAAGTTTAATCTGATAGTTCTTAGAAAATGAACTGTAACTTAGTGAATACTAATCACAAAAAAAAATTAGACTTATGTCTAAAAAAAGTTGACATGTCAGGTTTTAAATCGTGTAAGTCAAATCGAAAACAAATATTCTCTGTTTCTGTTTATGTAATCTGTATAAAAACAGAGCCATGTCAGAAGTCCGTGATTCAGCTCATTATCCACGCCCACGGAGCCAGCGCTATTCAGACGCAAATTCAGTCAATACATGCATACATCGTCTCAATCGTGTATTTATTGTCTTGAAAAGTGTTTTGAATAGTCATAGTTAGCGATCTCTGGCCTCTGTTAGTTCAGTTAGTTCCATATTTCTCCAAATGTGCATGCTTTTAAGCTATAAGCCTATATGAAATGCCATAGAGGTAACATAACTGTTCAGACACTTTGCATCACAGAAATACATTATATTTTAAAGTATATAATAGAATACCATTATTTTAAATTGTAATAATATTTCACAGTATTGCTGTTTTTTCTGTATGTTTGATTCACACCATGATGAGCTTTGAGACATGATCACAGAGGTTTTTTTTCACAGCCTACCTGACTGAAAGAGCTCATTATTTATGCAGGTCATTAGAGCTCTTTATGCGATTCTTTTGTCTTCTCAGGTGAGAATCACCCATTATTCATGATGATTCACGCCTCCACGCATACTGTGTTTCTTGACCAAAGATGTTTTAGAAAATTTAAATCTCTCTATTGTTTTATATGAAGGAGTAGAAAGCATAATTTTTACATAATTTTGAAGCAAAAACTCTTGTCTACAACCTCCAATACCCAGAAGTCTTATGAACACAGATTTAATATACTTTTTTTGGCCTTATTTCAGGCCAAAAAAAAGTATATTAAAGTTTTTGACTTAAGTTGTTTTGTTTTTTTCAATAACCACGCATAAACGTTATTCCTTAAAAAATACAAACATGTACATACATGTTCCTCACATATTATGGTAGCCTAGCTTGTGCTGAATACAGTGTAATGACACTTTTGTCATTTATATGTTTATGAACAACTGAAAAAAGCACAAATGTCAGGGCATGTCAAAACTTCTCCAGGCCCCAAATCAGCCTCAGACTCCAGAGGGTTAAAAGCACTCTTTTGTGTGGAACTACTTTGTTCTGCCACTGATACAAATCTCAAGATGACAGGTTAACAGATGAGCCCATGCCTCTCTTATTAATTCTAAAACGTCACTTTAGAACTAGTAACGAAAGAACACTGAGTTGCTTCATTGACGCTTATTGTATTATGTTAGAGAGTTTGACTAAGCAAGTGCATTACCTGCAGCTGATATTCTTCAGGTCAATCTTATATTCATAATCACAAAATCAGTTTAAATGTCTGCTGAGGAAAGCGATATCTTTGTCTTTGTCCTTTTACCAGTTAAGGGGATTTCCCATGACAAAGCTAATCAATGCATTTTTAAGTTATGTCTTATAGTAAGTTGTGTTTCAGACCATTCAATATAAAAGTCTTTGCTACTAACTCACGCATAAAGACTTTTTGCCTTTGATACAGTCTAATGTATTGTAATAATGTAACTTTGAAGTCGAAATCACTAACGGACCCTCTCTCTCTCTCAATATTAACCATTATAACATTATAAGAATATACAATTGGAAATAAGCACAAGCAGACAGTTCAGTCAAAAGTACAAAAGCAGCACTCTAGTTATAGTATAGGATTTCGGTAAATAAAAATATGAAGTTATGAAACTCTGCCCTTAGCCAAATCAATTTGCTCTGGAACAAGCAATATCATCCTTTCAGTGCCAAACCACATGTCACCTTGGTGGAAGAGTGGGGTAAAATCTCACAGCAAGAAATTGCAGTTCATGTGGATGAGATTCACTAGTACTTAAATCATGCAGCTGCTAGACACACCAGATACTGACTGTTACTTTTACTATTGAAAATGATATTGACATTGAAAATCGGATGTGTATTTGATCCGTGCATTGGGTTTTAATGTCACAGCAGCCTACTAATTTCAGCACTATTTAATTTGTATCTTTGTTCCATTGTATTTATTTGTGCAATTGCTTGTAATGTGCTTATTTTATTTTATTAGTTTAGTGCTTCTCTTTAAAAAGTGTTTACATTTTTCTACTAGTTAGGCTAGTAGCCCTTTTTTTTTTTTTTTTAAACAGATTAGTAAAGAGCCGGGAAGTCACCTATTGTAGAGAGAGAAAAATCGGTGGCCACTGTTTGCAATTTGTTCTCATTCAGTTTATAAATCGTGCTTATGAATTCTTAAATTATTCCCATGGTTTAATAAACCGTACACATGAGTTCCGTGCTCTCAGATTTGTAAACCTTCAGTTTTTGAAATCCGTACCCGCAAATTCATAAACCGTGCCCACTCTTTCTCAGTCTGTTCCCGTGGGTTTGCAAACTGTTCACGCTCAAAAATAGAACAAGCTCCGGGGTAGCCTACATGGTCAATTAATCTTTTATATAGTTTGTTGTGTATTAAGTAAAATGCATCAAATTGTCTTAAACACGTTTAAAGTCATTCTCACGACTCGCTACACAGAAAAATCACCACAATTAAACTACTTTCACAAGTGCCTGCCTTAAAATGTTATCATATTTCTTTATTAAGGGTGACAGAGGGTGCCCTCAAAGCACAATAAATAAAGTTGACAGTCTATGTATAAGAACACCAAAAGCTGACAGTAAAACAAAAATACCAAGATCATATACAGAGCACAAGCCACCTTCATGTGTTGTTATGGACTGCAAGTTAAATATAAAG
The DNA here is from genome assembly GCF_018812025.1 of Megalobrama amblycephala. Classification (NCBI taxonomy): domain Eukaryota; kingdom Metazoa; phylum Chordata; class Actinopteri; order Cypriniformes; family Xenocyprididae; genus Megalobrama; species Megalobrama amblycephala. Next base: position 3,984,890 of record NC_063046.1, on the reverse strand, counting down.
TGTGTGTGTGAATGAGCAGGACAGTTCTGTCTATTACACATATAAGCACATTGTGATGCGTGTGTGTGTGTGTGTGTATATATATATATATATATATATATATATATATATATATATATATATATATATATATATATATATATGTGTGTGTGTGTATATATATGAGCAATATCACACGAGTAGCCGTGCAATATGGCTGTATATCAGCACGCTGTGATTCGTCCGTAGGCACGAGGCCGCAGGCCGAGTGCCGTAGGTAATCACAGCGTGCTGCAGGGCTCTCAAGTGTCACGCACTGAGCGTGACAGTCACTCATTTCAGTCTTTTGTCATGCACTCCCGTCACACATTGTATTTCTCACGCAGAAAAACTAATTATCATATATTTAATATGCCGCAGCGCCCAAAATGTATCTGGCCGCGCCGCTCTCTCTATGGAACCGGGCAGGAATCAAGCGCGTCTCGAACCTGCCACTTATCAGCCAATCAAAAAAAAAAGAAAGAGGCTACACAATAGCCAATCAGAAAATAGCACTATTGTATCTGGGTAAGATTTAACGCAACAACCAATGAAAAAAAAGCATATCCTGGAATTGTTCAGCATCATCCTCGTTCACCCACAGAGGAAGCCACTGGAGCTCTGAGCATCACTTTGAGCACAGAGTAAGTCATGATCTCCTGTTTTAATGTTACAACAAATTCACAAGTTGTTTGACACAAACAATGACAACTTGACTGCTGTTAGATAATCAGGTAATCAGCTTCAGTTTTTCATGAGTGTCTGAACTTAGACAACAGTTTTACAGCCTGTTCATTAACACCTGCTCAGAACAAGTAGTCTAGGCCTAGTTATATTTTGCTATCACACGAGGACTGACATTTTGTTACATTAAACATCTCTCTCTCCAAATAGTTTTAATAATTTTATTAGCACTAAATAAATTAAAGTATATTGCATCGTCGATGTTATAGGTCACTTTTAAAATCATGTCACATTTTATATCCTGGCCATGGACGCATTAATCATTGCATCTGTCTTTCAAAGGTGTCAGGTAAAAGGCAACTAATAAGCATCATCTCATTCACCCTGAGGCCAGGTTACAGGATGCTAGCCCAGAGAAGGTGGCGAAAGTTTTTTTTTTTTTTTTTTTTTTTTTTTTTTATGGGGGGATGGGGTGGAGATGTCACTCTTGCCTCTCTCCAAAACTTGAGAGCCCTGGTGCTGATATACAGCCATATCGCACTGCTACGAGTGTGATATTGCGTTTATACAACAGTTCGACGGCACGAGTGTGTAAATAAATAAGAACAACAACGGAGTGTCTTTAAAACCGTCTTTTGTGCAGCACTACTTCCTTCTGCCACGGATTCAAATCTCAATTTGACAGTTGGACCAAGCCTCCGTTACTAACTCTAAAACGTCACTTTAGAACTAGTAACGAAGGAACGTTGAGTCGCTTCATTGAAACACATTGAATTTTGTACAGTATTAGAAAGAGAGAGAGAGAGAGAGAGAGAGAGAGAGAGAGAGAGAGAGAGTAGGCTATTACCTGTGTCTGGTATATTGCATTACATTCATTCTTCAAGTCGATGTCCATAATATTATATCCTTTATACAAGTCCGTTTGAATGTCCGCTGAGAAAAGCGATCTTTGTATTTGTCCTTTTTTTACATCCATTACACCACAGCGCTAAAACAACTTCCTTTTGCAAAAGTTCCTTTCAATTTAAAAGTATCTTGTGCTTCACTGACTCATTCTCCTGTAAAGTGTTGCCGCCATCTAATGGCGTATTAATGTAATGTTCACTCAATCCATATTACTTAATGGACATATTTATATAAAATCATATTTATTAACAATAATATTTAGAACAACAAATAAGCACAATTGTACAGTTCAGTCAAACATAAAGCACTAGTTATTAAAAAAAAAAATATATATAGGTCACCATTTACGCTTGTATGTGGGTTTTTACAAATATTTAACGAATGAAAAGGATTTTAAAGAGCTTGTGACAAAACCTCCTAACTCCATTGGATCCTCAAACTGTCAATCAAGCCTCATTAATCTGCCTCACCTCCTGAATAAAGTGCGCACGCAGTTTGGACATCTCCTCTGTGCAATGCAAAGGTAAATAAAGATCTGACGTTTGAAAAAAATTGTAAAGCGTTTTATTTACTCAAAAAAACATATGTTTATAAAGTTTAATGTTTTACGTATTTGAAGAACGGAGAAGAGTCTGATATGTCCCGTCTAGTTGTAGCCAATGTGCTATATAAGGATGTAACGTAACGTTTATTATTATCAAATTTAGTATAGCACAATTCGACTTGCTCTGGAACAAATAATAGATTAATAAGACCAAAGATTGCCCGTTCTATGTACTCAAATTGAATTATGTCTCATGTTTAACCACTATAAGAGCCAGCGGCAAATCCCCGAGGCACTGGCCGAGATGAAGCTGTTCTCGGCGGTTACAGAAGCACTGAACGGCCGCTGACGCACTCGAGCTCGCATCTCCGAAAACGTCAAAACAAATTGTAAAATAGGCGCTGTTATTAAACATGAGTCACATATTTCAGGTCTAAACAACTACATTCTCGCCTAAAAAACTATTAAAACTACAGTACAAGAAGTAGTATTTGTAAAAATTACGGTTGATTTGATCGGCTGCCATGACGGTCACTTCAAGCGGAGTGATACAAACGGTGAAAAGGCAGTAGGAGTGCTGTTATCAGTGAAATATCGCATGGCTATCAGCCAATCAGATTCGAGAACCAGACAGAACTGTTGTATGTATATATATATATATATATATATATATATATATATATATATATATATATATATCACTCGTCTATTTCAACTGATTAGACATGTTTTGATGATTAAAAATTAAACCATCAATTTTCATTGTATTTCATTACTAAGCCAGACTATAAAGACGGATACATTAGGAGAGGATGGATGACTACTGTAAGATGATTGTGCTGACCAAATGTACAAACAGTGATCATCCAAATGGCCTGAACCTTCTAGCAAATCGAGCAGTTCTCTACCAGTGAGAGCCGATATGGAAGTAAATTAATGCCAAATGTTTTTGAAATAAAAAGCTTGTTGAGAAAAACAAACAAACAAACAAACAAACAAAAAAACATTACATTAACTGTGCTTGCATTTTCATGCATTATATTTTTAAGGCTTGCATTTTTTATGGGCTGAAATTCAACATGGTCATATATTTAACATACATTAAGCTGTGAATATTTCAATTAAAAATATTTCACACACATTTTCATTATTAAAAATTCAATAATTTATATTCACCTTTCAGATTTCACTTCCAAAATATTCATACTGTTTAAAAATGGTATACGTATAAAAGTATAATATTTGACTGGCAATTTTCGGTCCATTTTATTTCGCTTTACAAATTCACTTCCACAAATTCAGTGGTTCAAAAATCAGTGGTGGCAAAAAAAAATCAACATTTCACATCCGGGAACTGCAGGAAAAGCAATAGAGTGCCGATGCATGATCTCCATCTGCTGTTAGTCAACCTCACCAGCAGGTGCCGTTAGCGCGTGTTGACAAAGACCAAAGCAACAGTTAGAAACATTCATTATAATGGATTTGGAGAAATTGAACAAGTGGTAAGTGAATGTGTGATGATTATCAGGGCCAGTATAAATGCAGAAAAGCTGATAAAGACAGAAAAGCTGCATTTATACTGGCCCTGATAATCATCACACATTCACTTACCACTTGCTTTAGTTAGTGTGTAATGTTGCTGCTTGAGCATAAACAGTATCTGCAAAGTTACAGCGCTGAAAGTTCAATGCAAACGGAGATATTGTCATTTAAAGTTATGGCAGTTTAATGCCTACAAAAACGACCGGTTTGGACTACAACAAGCTTCTTCCTTGGTTGGTGACATCATAAACCCTGCAAAACACTGGGAACACGCAATGAAGTGGGTGAGGCCATACCGCGCAGCATAACGGAAGCGGAAGAGTTGTCTACACACCGGACGCACGCAACACGATGCGTCAAAAAGATAATAGAACCATTTAAAATTTGTGATATTGTTTACACTGGATGCGGCGAGGAAGACAGCTTCCAGAATCTACACAAGTTTAATGCTGGATTTGCACAAAGACTATTACTGAAAGATGAAGCAGTTACCACTTTAAAAGCAGAAGCTGCTGTTGATCGGCCGCAAACTGTAAGTATGTTTTATTGTTTGTACATGTCTTTTAAATGTATAGTTCTATTGCTATTTTTTGGTTGCATGAAGGACGTGTGAAGACCAATGCGTTTTTGCTTCACTAGCCAGTTAGCTAAATTCTATTGCATACTTTTCCAACAAAAGCCAACAAATACCAACAAACTTCTATGTTCATGTTCATAGACAAACAGTTGTTCATGCTATAAATTAAACGCTACCTTTACAAAAATGCTACTACTCAGTCATGTATTCAGCTACAGTAATCAGGATAAAACCATATATTGTAAGATAACAAACAGCAGTGACAGCATATCTAAACACTTTGAAACAAATACAAAATGAAATACCATTCATAAAAGTCCTCTAAAAGCCGCGATTGCAGAGGTTCTGCTTGACCCTCTTCATCTGGGTCTGATTCGGGCTCAATTTGCTCATATTTTGGAGGGAGTGGTATCATAGAACCAGGAAGTCAAACGAGCCATTCAAATGACAATGGAAACAGAGGTGTAGAATAATGGTAAAATATATGAAAAAATATGGCTTTTTTTTAATAAAACAAAGCATCAAGACATGTTAAACTGCGCCCCCAAAAACACAATCAAGCCTAGAAAAAAAAAAAAAAACACTGAACCACCACCCCTTTAACTTTATATCCCTCATACGTCATAGGATTCCCCTGCTTTTAGGACATATAAAACTCTTAGCACAGCTTAATGGACTAGTACAGTGATATAAAAGACCAAACTCACACCTCATTGGTGATGTAGGTCAGGTTGTACTATATAGGTTCCAAGAAAGCATATACTGGCATGAAGTTGGTTTGACGTTAATCGTTTGATATTCACAGATTTAGGGACCGTCTCTAAAGTTACGACTTTGGTATTCACGTTTCTACCTTCAGTAGCATTTAAAGAGAATAACTTAGTCACAAAACCAACTGTAAACTGTTCATCTAGGTGTCAGGTATGATGCACACCCTTTAGATTGTTAATGTTTATTAAAATAAACGGTAGCTAACACTTTACAATAAGGTTTATTATTTAACATTAGTTAACTACATTAGTTAATATGAACTAACAATGAACTGCACTTCTACAGTATTTATTAATCTTTGTTAATGTTAATTTCAACATTTACTAATACATTATTAAAATCAAGAGTTGTATTTGTTAACACTCTGAGGTCTGAGGGTATCGCCGGCGATACCACCGTGGTTTTTTTTCTTATCAGTGTGAAAGAGACTCAAAATACTCCATCAATGTTGCACATACAATTAAGAGTTATACACCACTTTAATCTGTGGAATATCTTCTTTCATTTGTGTACACTCAGAGTAAAAACAAAATGTTGTGCTTTTTGTAAAATAAAGAAAACTAACATGATGCGTGATCTCTCGTCTCCCTCTGAACGAAGTCCAATCTGATAGTTCTCAGAAAATGAACTGTAACTTAGTGAATACTAATCACAGAAAAATTACACTTATGTCTAAAAAAGCATTAAGATGTCAGGTTTTAAAACAGGTAAGTCAAATCGAAAACAAACCTTCTGTGTTTATGTAATCTGTATGAAAAGAGAGCCATGTCAGAAGTCTGTGATTCAGCTCATTATCCGCTAATGCGGCCACGCCCACGGAGCGAGCGCTATTCAGACGCAAATGCAGTCAATACATGCATACATCATCTCAATCGTGTATTTATTGTCTTGAAAAGTGTTTTGAATAGCCATATTTAGCGATCTCTTGCCTCTGTTAGTTCCTTGATTGTCACATGATATGCCTCTTCTTTTACTGAGGCATTTGTGGACAAAAGGGGCAGGGCACCCTCCGGCTGCAAGTATGAATTAAAAACACAGCATCCAGCGCTCATAATGATGACAATAAATATAGAATAATAAATATTACTCCTCTGTATAGAAAATTTACATAAACATATGAGAATCCATCAATATTTCTCCAAATGTGCATGCTTTTAAGCATATTAAGAAATTATGGTCAATATAAGATTTTAAGAGTCAAAATGTGAAGCTTGAGTCTTAGATCTTTTTAATGATGTAAAGTTTGTCAACTGCACATCAACATTTAGGCTCTATAATATAACAAATATAGTAGCCTATATGAAATGCCCTAGAGGTAGGAATGTCCAGACGCTTTGCATCACAGAAATACATTATATTTTAAAGTATATTAAAATAGAAAACCATTATTTGGTTAGAGGCTTGAGACTTCTTTTAAAAACATTATAATGGCAATGTGTTCAATCTTTTGACTGGTACTGTAATTTAGCATAGGCCTATACAAAATTTTCTTCATATCATGTGCAATAATACGTGCATGCATGAGATCACAAAAATCATGTTTTTTTTTTTTTGTCCTGAGTGGACTTTAATCCTGTTATCAGCATGATCGCAGAGGGTTTTTTCACAGCCTACCTGACTGAAAGGCCTCATTAATATGCAAGTCATTTCAGGTCATTATTATGCAATTCTTTTGTCTTCTCAGGTGAGAATCACCCAGTATTCATGATTATTCACGCCTCCACGCATACTGTGTTTCTTGACAAAAAGTGTCGTAGAATTTTTTTTTTTTTTTTTTTTTTTTTTTTTTTTTTTTTTTTTTTTCATTCTGAAGCAAAAACTCTAGTCTACAACCTCCAATACCCAGAATTCTTGTGAACACAGTTTTAATATATATTTTTTTGGCTTTATTTCAGTGACTTTTTTTTTTGTTTTTTCACGCATAAACGTTATTCCTTCAAAAACACAAACATGTACATACATGTTCCTCACATATTATTGTAGCCTAGTTTGTGCTGAATACAGTGTAATGACACTTTTGTCATTAATATGTTTATGAACAACTGAAAAAAGCACAAATGTCAGGGCATGTCAAAACTTCTCCAAGGCCCCAAAAATCCTCAGACCCCTGAGGGTTAACATTAGTTATTGCACTGTGAACTAGCATGAACAATGAACTGCTGTATTTTTATTAACCTTAACAAAGATTAACAAACACAGTAGCAAATGTATTGCTCATGGATAGTTCATGTTAGTTAATACATTATGAACCTTATTGTAAAGTGTTTCCAAATAAACATGTGTATGTAATATTGCTATGTATTTCACTACTGTGTGGGATCATACAAAATTATGTCATAATTTAAAGCTCAATTGTTCTTGTCAAATCCTATTGAGCTTTAAATGATGGCATAAAACCAACTGTAACGTGTTCATCCAAAGTCAGGTCGAACAGTGATGTGCCCTACTCTCTCTCACACACACAAACACGTGAACTCACTCAAACTCTTGTACACGCACATGCACACACATATTCAAACATTCATATCCTGCTCATGTATTATCCTGCTCATACAAATTTTACATTGTGTTGCTAAAGCATTTATATGAGCAGGAAAAATAAAATTAACAAAGTAGAACAAATTGTGTGATGAATGTGTAAAAAGTAACCGTAAGTAACCGTAAAGACACTGAATTAAACATAAATGCAGCTTTTGTCTTTATCAGCTTTTCTGCATTTATACTGGCCCTGATAATCATCACACATTCACTTACCACTTGCTCCATTTCTCCAAATCCATTATAATGAATGAATGTTTCTAAATGTTGCTTTGGTCTTCGTCAACACACGCTAGCGGCACCTGCTGGTGAAGCTGATAACAGCAGATGGAGATCATGCATCGGCACTCTATTGCTTTTCCTGCAGTTCCCGGATGTGAAATGTTGAATTTTCTGCCGAATTTGAACCACTGAATTTGTGGAAGCGAATCTGTAAAGTGAAATAAAATGGACCGAAAATTGCCAGTTGAATATTATAGGTTGTATTTTTAAACAGAACAGATAATAATGAAAATGTGTGAAATATTTTTAATTGAAATATTCAAAGCTTAAATATACGGCCATGATGAATTTCAGCCCATAAAAATGCAAGCCTTAAATATACAATGCATGAAAATGCAAGCACAGTCAATGTAACTAACATTAACTGTGTTTGCACCCCAGCTGGGTCCATGAGGTAGTAGCGAGTGGCAGAAAGTGACTGGCAAATCTTTCATCTATGACCGGCTCTGCTGAGCTTATGACCCAATCTTCTAACACCAGCAGCACAATAAAACCTACAACATTCATAAAGCTAGGCAGAGCACTGAACCTTGTGACCCACTCCTCTCCACACAGACACACGAAAGAGACTCAGGAATAGCAGCCTCATATTTTAAGGTACACTGCGAGTTTGATGAGAGCCATTGTTTGTTGTCGTCCAACATCAGCTCAGGGAATAGACCTGTCCGACAGCCAAATCATTCAGGAAGCAGGCGGCCCTCCTGGGGCCTGAGGACCAAGTCAGCAGGGGCCCAACCGACACACTATGGTACTCCAGTGGTGGATTCCACCACTCAAATGGCTTCTTCTAAACAGAGAAGCACAGAAAAACACTGCCCTAGTTTTCCTGAAACACAAGAGAAACTACAGCCAACAATATGAGCTAAACTGTTTGGCCCTGGAAACAATGCATGTAACTCCACTGAAGCAGTATTGTGGAGATAATTCCTGAAAATTGGAAATGAGTAAGCAACAGGAGATGTAGATCCCAGATGCCAAATGGATTCATTTTTCTGCCATGAGCAAAACAGGCAAACGTAACCAATCTAACAAAGCTGCACATGCAAAAGAAACTGCAGGCATATTCAGAGACAAATAAAGAACAGCAGCATTGCTAGAGTCTCAAAGGGGCGGTAAAACTCGCGTATGGACATATCCTGAATTCACAAGCTGAATCGGACATATTTTGTGAAATTATTTCCCATTTCATCCTAACAAACAACTTGTAGCAACAGGAGGAGGATTCAGAGGCCAGTTGTAACTTCAAACATCATTCCCACTAAGTCATGTGTTTTATGGAGATTGTAATACCTAACAGTCAAATGTTTTTGCACAGTAAGTTCATAGATCTCATAACTATTCGTTTCTAAACTTAAATGGATTGGAGGCAATCGGTTTCCTCAATTGAAATTACTTATTCTAACTTATTGGGTTTCACACCGTCACTAAACATTTCAAATGCATTTCCTGATAGTATGAGACCCATTAGGGGGACACTGGCCAGCTAGTACTGCATTGAAAAATCCCTCGTGTAATTATTACACCCTCTACTAAACAAGCTGGCTGTAGTGAGGAAAACAACAACAACAACAACAACAACAACAACAAAATTGGTGTTAGACAACACGTGTCGGGACCCACTCATTGTCGTAATCATACTTTAGATCTAATATCGTCACATGGAATCGATATTGATGCCGTTGAAATTCTGCAGCAGAGTGACGACATCTCAGATCATTATCTAGTCTCGTGTATATTACATTTGGTGAAAGCGGCTAAACTGCCTCCCCGCCATAAATATGGTAGAACCATCACTTCTACCACTAAAGATCGCTTTATAAATAATCTTCCTGATCAGTTTCATCGCCTTAGCATACCAGACAGCTTAGAAGACCTTGTTGTTGCAACAGAAACTATTGCCTCTGTCTTTTCCAGCACATTAGATTCAGTTGCTCCTTTGCGTTTAAAAAAGATTAAGGAATTTAATCCAATGCCATGGTACAATGAGCACACTCGGGCCCTAAAAACTGCAGCCAGAAAAATGGAGCGTAGCTGGAAGAAAACAAAACTAGAAGTATTTCGCATTTCGTGGAGAGAGAAAATGATTGAGTACAGAAAGGCCTTAAAAACTGCTAGATCTGCCTATTTTTCAAAACTCTTAGAATAAAATAAACACAACCCTAGGTATTTGTTTGATACAGTGGCTAAATTAACAAGAAATAAAGCTTCAACATCTGATGTTTCCAAAGAGCACAGCAATAATGACTTTATGAACTTCTTTACTTGCAAGATTGATAATATTAGAGAGAAAATTATAACCATGCAACTGTCTACTACAGTATCGTGTCAGACCTTGCATTGTAGTGTCCCTGAGGAAAAATTCATTTCATTTACTGCTTTAGGAGAGGAAGAATTGTCTAAACTTGTTAAATCATCAAAATCAACAACATGTATGTTAGACCCTATACCAACTAAGCTATTGAAAGAGATGCTTCCAGAAGTCATAGATCCTCTTCTTAATATTGTTAATTCATCTTTGTCATTAGGATACGTACCAAAAAACTTTTAAGCTGGCTATTAAAAAAACACAACTAGATCCTAAAGAATTAGCCAATTATAGGCCAATCTCAAATCTTACTTTTCTGTCAAAAATACTAGAAAAGGCAGTTTCATCGCAACTATGTTCCTTTTTAGAAAGAAATAATATCTGTGAGGATTTCCAGTCAGGATTTAGACCGTACCATAGTACTGAGACTGCTCTCGTCAGAGTTACTAATGATTTGCTCTTATCATCAGATCGTGGTTGTATCTCTCTATTAGTGTTACTGGATCTTAGTGCTGCATTTGACACTATTGATCACAATATTCTCTTAAATAGACTTGAAAACTATGTTGGCATTAGTGGAATTGCATTGGCATGGTTCAAATCATACTTATCTGACCGTTATCAGTTTGTAGTAGTAAATGATGTCATATCGATCACAAGTTAAATATGGAGTACCGCAAGGCTCAGTACTAGGACCGTTGCTTTTCACTCTGTACATGCTACCCTTGGGAGATATCATTAGGAAGCATGGCGTTAGTTTTCACTGTTACGCTGATGATACTCAGCTCTATATTTCTTCGCGCCCTGACGAAACTTACCAATTCACAAAATTAACAGAATGTATAGCTGATATAAAAAACTGGATGACCAGTAATTTCCTACTACTAAATTCAGAAAAAACAGAGATTCTAATTTTTGGACCGAAAACTTCTTCACGTAATAACCTAGAATATTGTCTAACACTTGATGGCTGCTCTGTTAAGTCTTCGTCGTCAGCTAGGAACCTGGGTGTGCTCTTTGATACCAATCTTTCATTTGAAGGCCATGTTAGTAGCATCTGTAAAAACGCATTCTTCCATCTTAAAAATATATCTAAACTACGGCATATGATCTCAATGAAGAATGCAGAACAGTTAGTTCATGCGTTCATGACCTCGAGGTTAGATTACTGTAACGCTCTACTGGGTGGTTGTTCTGCTCGCTTGATAAATAAACTACAGCTCGTACAAAATGCAGCAGCTAGAGTTCTTACTAGAACTAGGAAGTATGACCATATTAGCCCAGTTCTGTCGTCACTGCATTGGCTTCCTGTTAAACATCGTATAGATTTTAAAATCTTGTTAATTACTTACAAAGCACTAAATGGTTTAGCCCCCCAGTACCTAAGCGAGCTCTTAATGCATTATAGTCCTTCACGTTTATTGCGATCTCAGAATTCAGGCCAGCTGATAATACCTAGAATATCAAAATCAACCACAGGTGGTAGATCCTTCTCCTATTTGGCACCTAAACTGTGGAACAATCTTCCTAGCATTGTTCGGGATGCAGACACACTCTGTCAGTTTAAATCTAGACTAAAAACGCATCTCTTTAACCTGGCATACACATAACACATTATAAATTTATATTTTCAAATCCGTTAAAGGATTAATAGGCTGCATAAATTAGTTCAGCCGGAACCGGGAACACTTCCTATAACACCAGATGTACTCGTTACATCAGAAAAAGAATGGCATCTACGCTAATATTAGTCTCTCTGTTTATCCCGAGGTTTACCGTAGTCATCCGGATTCGGGCCGTATCCAGATGAGACCGAGGACCGGCGCCTTGATACGACCACAACGCAGCCCTGAAGTATCAGCAGAGATCGAGTCGACTAGATCATCCATTGTGAAGGCCTCATCGACACGACAGCCAGTGCCACAGTTTCCTCAAAATTATAATCACGATTATTAATTACGTTTATTCTATCAAAAAGAGTAATGTAATTATGGCTATTTTGCAAGTTCTTTACCAACCTACAATTCACCCAAAAGGCCTGTAGGTGGCACAACGACTTAATTTAACCAACTATGATAACTTCGTTAGATGGTAAATCAATACAAAACATGGTTTTGGTGAGCGCTTTGTAATATGTATTCACATTAGATTTTAAAGCAACAAAATTTGTTTGCAATAAGACAAACCAGATTCAAATTGCCCGGCAAATTTGTAAAGCAAAGAACAATCATTTCTAGCTGATCAACATTATGAAAACTGGTGAAACCTTTAGGAACTTCAAAAGATAAAACAGCGAAACTCCTAATATTACTTCCAATATTTCCAAATTATGTTCATTTTCATAGAGTGGGCCAATATCGTGACGATTATTTAAAATCAATCGGGAGAAGCAGATATCGTTATCGTGATTAAAATACGATTAATCGTGCAGCCCTAATTTAATTTAATTTGACTTGACATTTGATATTCAACAGTATTCTTGACATTTATTCAACAGTGCTTTTGATCTGCCTGCATTGACACTATTCTTTAAAAGGAAAATTATATACCAATTATCAATGTAAAGCTGCTTTGACACAATCTGCATTGTAAAAAGCGCTATATAAATAAGGGTGACTTGACTTGACAAAATCACACAATCAAATCCTGAGTGATTCCCCAGAGGCCAATGATCGGCCTGCTTTCATACCACACCACACTAATGACTGCATCTGTAAAAGACGGAGATTGTTTATGGATGTTGTCACCAAAACAAATGAGAAAATGATGAGAGTGAAGAACAAATAGATGCAAACATGCTACATTCATGTGACATAGCACATGCTGTTTTCAAAAAAAAAAAAAAAAATGTAAAGGTTCTTCTTTCTCCTGCCACTGACCTTCAGAAAACTAAAGGAACAAAAAAAAAAAAAGAAAAAAACTTGATATAATTAGTTCAACATTATTAACTTCAATTCAAGGCTTAACTGAGTTAGGAGGATCAGAGCATGAACGTCTTTAAGGACACAAGACATAACTGAAGCCTCATTAGCGTAAAGAGACTTTGAGAGGCTCAAACCGCTTTTCATCAAGCAGAAACTGACTATCATCAGAAGTAATTTTGCCTGGTTTCAGCAGCATCAGCTGAGGCTTCTTTAGACTAGCAGACAAACTCATTTGTCAGATTTGTCTTAATGGCCAACTAGTGCCCTTCAATCACTTGGGATTTGAGCGGTAAAGCAGCAGCTGTTCCGTATTCATGTGTCTCCATACAGCAAAGACAAATAGACAAGTCCATCCCTCCCTTCACCGTAGTATAAACGGCAGGCTGAACCGCAGTGCTTCCGACAGCTAAACTAGGTTAGTGCTGCTTGCAGGTGTACATGCAGATGACGTGCGGCTAGAGGGGTCACCATTAGGAGGATCATCCTCGCCTTCGGCCTGACAGAGCTTTACATCATCAGCCATGTGTCCACCTCCACAAGTCCCATTGCAGACACACTCATGCAACCAACCACATCAACAAAAGCCATGCTGACTACCAATAGATGAGTGGGTGGATACTTAATGACCCACAAATTAATCTCCGAGAATTAAGAACAGATTTTCGATAAGACAATGAAACTGAAACACCAACAGCAGGATGTTTGATTCATACATGATTAATGTACAACATGCTAACTAGCCTGTAGATCTCTGACAGAGAAAATGATAAAACTAATATTTTCATGTTTAGTTCCCAACACCAAATAAAAGTATGGCTAAAGCTAAGGAATAATTGGATAATCAGTGAATCAGTTGATTATTTATTTGATTAATCAGATAAAAAAAAAAAGAGTCAGATTTTATTTTATTTGAATGGGGGGGGGGGGGGGTACACTTCTGTTTAACCCAATGCTGTCTTCCAAACATGTGCAAATGGAAGGCTATGAAAACAAACATAGTGAATGTATTTGTGTAGCCTATGCTAAACATGTGAAATAGGAACAATGGCTTAAACTAAAGTTTTAAAGCAAAATGACAGTTAATAGCAATTTAAAAAAAAAAAAAAAAAGAGAGAGAGGGGGAAAAAAGGACAAGCAGGTGAGACGAATGTTCTGCAGGACACATTCACTATTATGAACCTTGTACAGCCATTTCTTTATACTGTAAAACGTCTTACATTTCTATCCATGTTATTGCCCCTTAAAATTAATACATTCATAAAATATCTTAGATTGCACATACCAAAATGGACTCAAAAGTGCACTGTTTTCATACTTTTAGGCTCAAGAGGTCAAACTTTTAGAATATCCAGATAGGTCAGGTGAAGCCTGGAAGCTCAAACAGTATTTAAGCCACATGTTTCCACATAGACTGAAGCCAAAGGCAACATGCATTATTTATGATGTGTAAATATAACACCAGCACGATGAGAACATAGTACATAAATAAATTTAATATGTGTGACAACTGGGGAAAAAAAAAAAAAAAAAAAAAAAAAATAATAATAATAATAATAATAATAATTTGAGAACATTTAAATTAATTTAAATTTTAATAGAGTTCTGCAGAGCCTCTGTGGAGACAGACAGCAGCAGCTGATATTATAACTGAATGTTAATGAGATTTCAAGGTCAAATTCATGTTATCTGCAATCATTGGACACAAAGAGACTTCACTGCAAGATGTTGAAATATGTTTTGTTTACACAAGAAACAGTGTTGCTTTGCCTAAACATATGTGGATGTTTCATCCATTCAGAAACTACAGGGAAAATGCATAGTGTGGAGAAAAAAAATTAATCTGGTGTTTCATTTTCTTCCCCCTCCAAAATGTGTTCCAGTAGTCGAGAGGATTTACTGATGGCACAGCTGCTTCAGACAAGAACACAGCCAATGGGAACTCACACCACTAGCCAAAACCATAAGATAATGTTTTTTAACATCACACATTTCTATGATTAAAGTTACAACACTACACTCAGCATGTGTCTGCATTATTTCAGACGATGGGCTGTTCACAGGGTTCACTAGTGACACTCGTCGTCTCACTGTAACAAGAAATTCGTCAATAACACATTTGCATTTATGCATCTGGCAGATGTTTTATCCATAGCAACTTATACTGCATTCAAGGTACAAATTTACATTTTATCAGTTCTTGCTTTCTTGCTTTTTGGGAATCAAATCCATGACCAGTGTTGGGTGTAACGCGTTACTGTAATTAAATGACTTATCCACTGAAAAAGTAAAGTAAGGGATTACTAATCATGTTTAGGTAATTTAATTACAGTTACTTATAATATACTTGTGTTACATACTGTAAATTAGTTCAACAGTTCTGTATAAATCAATATTGAATTTAAAATCTAAAAAAAAAAAAAAAAAAAAAAAAAAATTGTCATCTAAAGGTAAAAGTGAATGCTGCCTCTTGTAGCTGTAGTGCGCACCAGTTGAGCGAACCAGTTGGCTGCATAGTCACTGTCTGAAGATATCGGCAGAAGCGAGTGGCTATGCTTTGCAGAATGGAAATATTCCAATTACTTCACTTTTTTGATACAGGTAGGCAAGAACATTACGGTAAAATGTAAGCTATGTCCTAGGGAGAAAAAACTACTCACGCATTCTCTCAGGGATGGTCTTTAGTCAGTGCACTCTCAACCAAAGGGCACACATAGCTGCCTCTCGCAAGTATCAAATTTTCACAGTTTATTACACATAAATGTTCAAATACACACACAGTTATGTCCAAATGCCTGTCTTGGTGTACATTAGCGTTGGTTATGCGAATATGAACAGCATGTGTATCAGCAATTGTCTTTAAAACATGCTACTTTCTACTATTGGCTGTCTGTATTATAAATGATAAAAATAATAATAATAATAATAAAAAAAATAAAAAAAAAGCTTTAATAAGGATTGATCTATGTTTAATTTACAATTTTTTGTAAATTATATAATATCTTTTAATTTTACAATTATGACTATGCAGAGTTATTTTATATTTGATTACTCAATTTCTGTGGTATTTTTGCCTACTACCATTAGACCCAACTGAAAAAAAAAAATATATAGGCTTATAGCATTGTTTTATTTATCTTTAAATATTTGTAATACTTTAAAGAGTATTGTGCACTTTTGGTGGTACTGGTACCGACTACTAGATTTTTGGTATCATGACATCCTTATTTGTTACTAAAAAAAATATTAAGTATTATAGTATGTTTTAATAAAGCTAAATGTTTTAAAAAGGCTATAAAAGGCTAAACTATTCCATGTTTGACTCATATTTAAACTATTAAAAGAGTTTCCTTTCTATTGTCTGTATGGTCAAGGTTTATAGGGATTTTATGAAGTAATTAGTAATGAGTTGAATTACTTATGGAGTAATTAAATTACTTTTCAGACAGAGTAATTAGAAAAGTATGTTAAATACAACATTGATGATGTAATTAGCAATTAATTACTTTTTGGAAGTAACTTAACCAATACTGCCCATGACCTTGGTGGTGCTAGTGCTATGCTCTGCTGTTTGAGCTACAAGAAAGCTGTATTCACTAGGTATGGAAAGCTCAAAACTCATGTTAACATCTAACGGCATGAACTAGGGCTGGTCAGGTTTTCTGATTATTTTGATTCATTCGAATTTAATGGTTTGCCTCAATATTATTATGTTCATATTGCGAAATCGCGATTTTGAACAAAATAGTTCAAATAGTTTGAATGTATCTCTACACCCATGCCTCATTTATTATACACAGATATATGCATATGCTAATTAGCCCCGCCTCCACTCACTCAAGAGATCCACTCGATGAACTTACTGAGGTAAACGCTGCATGATGGTACCGCTTTTTACAACGCCAGACACAACGGTAATTAACATTATTAGTCTTTTGCTTGACTATGTTATCAAACAGCTAATAATGTGTTGCTAATGTTACAAACTAGGGCTGTCACAATATAAGATTTTTCACACCACGGTTATTGTGGACAAAAGAATTCATAATATCGATATATTGCGATATCTCCTTGGGGGGAAAAATGTATCAGTCTAAATTTTCACTTTGTTTATTTAGTTTTTCTCTTTCAGGGTTGCTGCACATTAAAAATAAATAAATAAAATAAAATAAAATTTAAGGCTTTTTAAGACCTGAAGAAATAAAAATTAATACTAGCCTAGTAGCCTATGCTACAATGTAAAGTAGTGAGTGTACAGCTTGTATAACAGTGTAAATTTGCTGTACCTTCAAAATAACTCAACACACAGCTATTAATGTCTAAACTGCTGATCACAAAAGTGAGTACAACCCTAAGTGGGCATGGAGTTCACCAGAGCTTCAAAGGTTGCCACCGGAGTCCTCCTCCATGACGATATCACAGAGCTGGTGGATATTAGAGACCTTGTGCTCCTCCACCTTCCGTTTAAAGGTGCCCTCGAATGAAAAATTGAATTTATCTTGGCATTGTTAAATAACATGAGTTCAGTACATGGAAATGACATACAGTGAGTCTCAAACTCCATTGTTTCCTCCTTTTTATATAAATCTCATTTGTTTAAAAGACCTCCGAAGAACAGGCGAATCTCAACATAACACCGACTGTTACGTAACAGTCGGGGTGTACACCCCCAAATTTTGCATATGCCAGCCCACGTTTCCAACATTATAAAAGGCATTAGACAAGGGCAGCCAGTATTAACATCTGGATCTGTGCACAACCAAATCATCAGACTAGGTAAGCAAGCAAGAACAATAGTAAAAAATGGCAGATGGAGCAATAATAACTGACATGATCCATGATAACATGATATTTTTAGTGATATTTGTAAACTGTCTTGGTTAACATGTTGCTAATGTACTGTTAAATGTGGTTAAAGTTACCATCGGTTATTACTGTATTCACGGAGACAAGAGAGCCGTCGCTATTTTCATTTTTAAACACTTGCAGTCTGTATAATGCATAAACACAACTTCATTCTTTATAAATCTCTCCAACAGAGTAGTATTAGCCGTTAGCCACGGAGCACTATCAAACTCATTCAAAATCAGAAGTAAACAATGTAAAGGTATACAATACTCACATAATCCGACGCATGCATGCCGCATGCATGACGAACACTTTGTAAAGATCCATTTTGAGGGTTATATTAGCTGTGTAAACTTAAGGCACTGTTCAAGGCAAGCGCGAGCTCTGTGGGTGTGGACCACGGGATTTAAAGGGGCCGCAGCATAAAATCGGCACGTTTATAATGATGCCCCAAAATAGGCAGTTAAAAAAATTAATTAAAAAAAAAAATCTATGGGGTATTTTGATCTGAAACTTCAGACACATTCAGGGGACACCTTAGACTTATATTACATCTTTTAAAAACATAATCTAGGGCACCTTTAAGGATGCCCCATAGATGCTCAATAGGTTTTAGGTACCCTCAGCTTCTTTAGCAAGGCAGTGGTCATCTTGGAGGTGTGTTTGGGGTCATTATCATGTTGGAACACTGCCCAGTCTCCGAAGGGAGGGGATCATGCTCTGCTTCAGTATGTCACAGTACATGTTGGCATTCATGGTTCCCTCAATGAACTGTAGCTCCCCAGTGCCAGCAGCACTCATGCAGCCCCAGACCATGACACTCCCACCACCATGCTTGACTGTAGGCAAGACACACTTGTCTTTGTACTCCTCACCTGGTTGCCGCCACACACGCTTGACACCATCTGAACCAAAAAAGTTTATCTTGGTCTTATCAGACCACAGGACATGGTTCCAGTAATCCATGTCCTTAGTCTGCTTGTCTTCAGCAAACTGTTTGCAGGCTTTCTTGTGCATCATTTTTAGAAGAGGCTTCCTTCTGGGATGACAGTCATGCAGACCAATTTGATGCAGTGTGCAGTGTATGGTCTGAGCACTGACAGGCTGGCCCCCCACCCCTTCAACCTCTGCAGCAATGCTGGCAGCACTCATACGTCTATTTCCCAAACACATCCTCTGGATATGA
The DNA here is from genome assembly GCF_018812025.1 of Megalobrama amblycephala. Classification (NCBI taxonomy): domain Eukaryota; kingdom Metazoa; phylum Chordata; class Actinopteri; order Cypriniformes; family Xenocyprididae; genus Megalobrama; species Megalobrama amblycephala. Next base: position 3,965,768 of record NC_063046.1, on the reverse strand, counting down.
CGCTAAGCACGTGCACTCAACTTCTTTGGTCGACCATGGCGGGGCCTGTTCTGAGTGGAACCTGTCCTGTTAAACCGCTGTATGGTCTTTGCCACTGTGCCGCAGCTCAGTTTCAGGGTCTTGACAATCTTCTTATAGCCTACACCATCTTTATGTAGAGCAACAATTTTTTTTTTTTTTTTTTTTTTGATCCTCAGAGAGTTCTTTGCCATGAGGTGCCATGTTGAACTTCCAGTGGCTAGTATATGAGAGTGAGAGCAAAGAGTATAGAACCTAAGAGGCGACACTTTGATACTTTTTGGGTAACAGCCACTAGATGGCGCTCCGGTAGCGTGGCCGCCATTATGGGGTGAAAATACTAACTGGACCATAGAATCCTTCACATCTTACACACCCAAAATCGGCGAATTTCACTGCCAAATCAGAAGCGCAATAGAACAGTTTTCTCACTAGTAAGTTGTATGGCACTAGTAAATCGTATGGCACCTACAGTAAATGTTGTATTGTCTTATATATATTTTATTTTACCAGTTGTGGAATCCAACCATTCCACCATCTGAGGTAATGTAGTTAAGCCTACTTTATTGAGTATTTCCATTTTATGCAACTGTACACATTTATTAATAGTAAATTAATAATTCATAAATTTAAGATCATCATGTTTGCAACAAACAATATATTTCAGACCTAGTGGAGTAATAGTAATAATAGTATCTAGGTCTGAATTGAAATAGGCTATATTGTACGTTTTAATGGATCACAGTACAAACAATGATCTTATAATACATGATGCATTGCTGTGTCCGTTATCGCATAATTCCTTTTGGACACCTTTGCTTTAATGGACATTAGTTATACAAGCTGTACACTCACAACTTTACACTGTAGCAAAGTGTCATTTCTTCAGTGTTGTCACATGAAAAGATATAATAAAATATTTACAAAAATGTGAGGGGTGTACTCACTTCTGTGAGATACTGTAGGCCGTGTACAGGTGCTGGTGTTTCACGTTCGACATATTAGCGTACACCTACGTCACTGGTAACTCCTTTTATGCTAGGTTAGACCTTATACATTCTGAAGTAGCCGTGATTCACCTCTCACAATGTGACATGCTCATAACACAACTTTTAATAATATAAGTGGATATTTTTCCTTGTAATAGCGCCTTTGAAAGATAACAAAATCGTGGCATCAGTAATCGTAATCGCGATTAGAAATTCGAGTAATTGTGCATTAAAAACTTGATTTTCACCACAGGGGGACTTTAAGAGAAAAAAATGATTCGACCACATGATTGCACACCTGATTACCCGTGCTCGTGTAGCGCTCTATGAACGTAGAACACATCACTTGTCTAAGCGGCTATTCACTCAGAAATGCATTACTGCATTGAAAAAAAATAAGACGTTCTGTTTTTACAAAGCATTTGCTGTTAATAATAGTCTATTACTGGTGTTATTTACTGCTATTACTTTTTGGTTAAGAAATATTTAGCATTTTTCTTATTAGGCATGTGACGGTATTACATTTTCATGTTGCAATAATTGCTGAAGCTTTTATCCCAGTATACGGAATTATCATGATACTGAAATACGTTGCAAAAAAAAGTGTTGTCATACTATAACAGGTTTAGTAACTTTTTTCTAGTAACAATAAGAACTGAACATTTAAATACAATAAAGCAATACACAAAAATGTATGAAGTAAACAAATGTTTCAAACAGATTAAAGTGCAAAAGAATTATAAAGAACATTAGCTCTTTACAATAAGGTCTCATTAGTTAATTTTAATTAATTCATTAACATTAACAATGAGCAATAGCTACATTTGTTACAGAAGTTATTCTTTGATACATTTAATCGAACAATACAACTGTTCATGTTAGCTCAGGTCCATTAAATAATAGTTAACAGTTACAACTTTTGATTTTTATTAATGTGGTATTAAATGTTAAAACTAAGATTAATAAATGCTTTAGAAGTATGTTTCATTGTCAGCTGTAATGAACATCACTACAAATACAAAAATCTGAATGGCTGATTGAAATTTAAATACTGTAGTTGGGCAGCTGCTTTGTTTACATGGGTTACTGGGGAAACCGCTGCATTTCTGCTGTTCCATCAGCGGCATCTGCTGTCAGAGAGTGAATGTGCATTTTCATTCAGCACGTCTCCTTCACTCGTTCCACCATGCACTTCTCATGCGTATTGGGCTAGTTTACATCAGTGCGTGTGCCTCTTTGATGCAGCATACAGTGGTGTTGTGTATTTTAAATGGTTGATGTGTAAAGTATTCTTAAAATGCATTCTAAAAATCAGAATAATTCATAATAAATAATTATTATAAAAGTGCCCACGGTAACAATATCATTCATGTTCATTATTGTGACATATTATATTACCGTATACCGACACATGTCTATTTCTTAATTTATATTATTTCTGAGTATATAGGATATGTTTTAAGACAAGTATGTACAACATTTGGCTTCATATTTCATGCATATTTTCTGCAAAGATATTTAACAAATAAGTAATATATTTTACATTTACACCATGTTAATCACTTCAGGTGTGATGCACTTGGAATAGAAGAGAATGTTACTTGAATCATATTGTAGTTAAGATTTTAAAGGTGCTAAAGGGGATGTTTTGTTTTATACATTTTTGCAATATTACTTGAAACTGTCTTTACTAACTGATAAAAGACTATTTATTAGGTGCACTGAAAGTAATAATATTAATATACATCATCTGTGCACGAGGTAGGGCCTTAAAAACATCAGCCAATCGTTTACGCGATCATTGCGTAAACGATTGTCCCTCTGGCTTGTCAATCACTGCCATGACGTTCCTTGTGAGAGACGAGCGCGGCTGCGCTCTCCAGTAACTTTCCACACGCCACAGGCGCTGCATGCAATGTTTTTGTCAGGAGACAGGAATAACAACTGCAGATTATGAGTTACCTGCGGTGAGTCCGACATAATGGATCCACTAACACAACACAGCGAATGCCGGTGGTAAACACTCGTGTTCCAATACTTGTGCACGAGTTTTGGGAGGCGTTTTTGGGGGGCTGTTCTTACGCATGCGCTCATTTCAAAAACTCAGTAACAGTCTTTGGATTCTCAGTCGACTAAAAAAATCATCTTTAGCACCTTTAACTCCCTGAGGTCTGAAAACGCGCCGGCGCGTTTTGCAGGATTTTTTTCACATTGCAGCAAAACAGACTTAAAATACTCTGTCATTTCTTGTCATAGAGACATAAGTAATATATCAATTGAAACTATAGAATGTCTTCTTTTATTTGTGTACACTCAGAGTAAAAACACAATGTTATGCTTTTTGTAAAATAAAGAAAACTAACATGATGCATGATCTCTCCTCTCCCTCTGAACGAAGTCCAATCTGATAGTTCTCAGAAAATGAACTGTAACTTATGAATACTAATGAAAAAAAAAATGACACTTACGTCTAAAGAAACGTTGAAATGTCAGGTTTTAAATCGTGCAAGTCAAATCGAAAACAAACATTATGTGTTTATGTAATCTGTATGAAAAGAGAGCCATGTCAGAAGTCTGTGATTCAGCTCATTATCCGCTAATGCGGCCACGCCCACGGAGCCAGCGCTAGTCAGAGGCAAATTCTCTGAGGCAATACATGCATTCATCGTCTCAATCGTGTATTTATTGTCTTGAAAAGTGTTTATTTGGATGTTAAAGCAATGGTTAGCGATCTCTAGAAGACATGCAGTTAGTTCCTAGTTCTTTTTCTTCTTTATATGAATTTGTGGCCTAAAGGTGTACAGAGAGCGCCCTCCAGCTGCAAGTATGAATTAAAAACACCATTCCTGAAATGTCCTCTTCTTCTTTACAATAATTTGTGGACTAAAGGTGAACAGAGAGCGCCCTCCGGCTGCAAGTATGAATTGAAAACACAGTATCCAGCACTCCTAGTGATGACAATAAATATTACTTCTCAGTATAGAAAATTGACATAAATATATAAGAATCCATCAATATTTCCCCAAATGTGCATGCTTTTAAGCTTAAAGCCTATATGAAATGCCATAGAGGTAACATAATTGTTCAGACACTTTGCATCACAGAAATACATTATATTTTAAAGAATATAATAGAATACCATTATTTTAAATTGTAATAATATTTCACAGTATTGCTGTTTATGATGAGCTGAGACATTATTACAGAGGGGTTTTTTTTCACAGCCTACCTGACTGAAAGGCCTCATTAATATGCAAGTCATTTCAAGTCATTATTACGTGATTCTTTTGTCTTCTCAGGTGTAAATGGCCCATTATTCATGCAGATTCACGCCTCCACGCATACTGTGTTTCTTGACAAAAAGTGTCTTACAAAAACTAAATCAATATATTGTTTTATATGAAGGAGTAGGCAGCATAATTTTTACATAATTCTGAAGCAAAAACTCTAGTCTACAACCTCCAATACCCAAAAGTCTTGTGAACACAGATTTAATATACTTTTTTTGGCCTTATTTCAGTGACTTAAGTTTTTTGTTTTTTTAACACTCTGAGGTCTAAAAACGCGCCGGCGCGTTTTGCAGGTTTTTTTTCACATTGCAGCAAAACAGACTTAAAATACTCTGTCATTTGTTGTCATAGAGACATAAGTAATACATCAATTGAAAATATAGAATATTTCCTTTTATTTGTAACACTCAGAGTAAAAACAAAATGTTGTGCTTTTTGTAAAATAAAGAAAACTAACATGATGCGTGATCTCTCATCTCCTCTGAACGAAGTCCAATCTGATAGTTCTCAGAAAATGAAGTGTAACTTAGTGAATACTAATCACAAAAAATTCATACTTATGTCTAACAAAACGTTGAAATGTCAGGTTTTAAAATCGTGCAAGTCAAATCGAAAACAAACATTCTGTGTTTATGTAATCTGTATGAAAAGAGAGCCATGTCAGAAGTCCGTGATTCAGCTCATTACCCACTAATGCGGCCACGCCCACGGAGCCAGCGCTATTCACAGGCAAATTCAGAGACAACACATGCATTCATCATCTCAATCGTGTATTTATTGCCTTGAAAATTGTTTATCTGGATGAAAAAGCCATGGTTAGCGATCTCTGAAGACATGCAGTAAATTCCTGTTGTTTTCTTCTATTGATAAGTTTTAAGTGAGTTTTTGTTTCTTTAGCGCCCTCCGGCTGTAGTATGAATTGGTAAACACCATTCATGGAATATCGTCTTCTTCTTAGGTGAATTTGTGGACTAAAATGCACAGAGCGCCTCCGGCTGCAGTATGAATTGCAAACACCAGCGCTCATAGAGATAACAATGAATATTAAATAAAAAATAACTCCTCTGTATAGAAAATTGACATAAACATATGAAAATCCTATATTTCTCCAAATGTGCATGCTTTTAAACTAAAAGCCTATATTCAGACTCTTTGCATCACAGAAATACATTATATTTTAAAGTATAATATAAACCATTATTTTACATTGTAATAACATTTTTCTGTATGTTTCATATACCATGATGAGCTTGAGACATCACAGAAGTTTTTTTTCACAGCCTACCTGACTGAAATGCCTCATTAATATGCAAGTCTTTTCAGGTCATTACTATTCAATTCTTTTGTCTTCACAGGTGAGAATGAGCCATTATTCATGGAGATTCACGCCTCCTCGCATACCGTGTTTCTTGGCAAAAAGTGTCTTACAAAAACTAAATCAGTATATTGTTATAAATGAAAGAGTAGTCAGCATAATTTTACATAATTTTGAAGCAAAAACTCTAGTCTACAACCTTCATACCCAAAAGTCTTGTGAACACAGATTTAATATACTTTTTATTGGCCTTATATCAGTGACTTAAGTTTTTTGTTTTTTCAGTAACCACGCATAAACGTTATTCCTTCAAAAACACAAACATGTACACACATGTTCCTCACATATTATGGTAGCCTAGTTTGTGCTGAATACAGTGTAATGACACTTGTGTCATTAATATGTTTATGAACAACTGAAAAAAGCACAAATGTCAGGGCATGTCAAAACTTCTCCAGGCCCCAAATCAGCCTCAGACTCCAGAGGGTTAATAACCACGCATAAACATTATTCCTTCAAAAATACAAACATGTACATACATGTTCCTCACATATTATTGTAGCCTAGTTTGTGCTGAATACAGTGTAATGACACTTTTGTCATTTATATGTTTATGAACAACTGAAAAAAGCACAAATGTCAGGGCATGTCAAAACTTCTCCAAGCCCCAAATCACCCTCAGACTCCAGAGGGTTAAGCTGACTAGTTAAACATAAAAAAAAAAAAAAAAAAAAAATCGAAATCGAAATCGTGAATCGGTCAATCATTCTTTTTTTGTCACATCGCCCAGTTCTAGCATGAACACTGCATTTGTATCTTTTGTGCCATCGGTTTGTACATCCACTAATCCTCCGTAAACTGCAAATGCAAATGCAAAAGTAAGTCTGTATCTTATCTGTATGCAGAAGCAACTCGGACCACAAACTACCACCCAATACCCCACTTTAACTAATCACAAAATTAAAAATGAACTGGAATTCCTGTGATTGATTGCTGCCATCACATATTCACAGTTCTTAAAGGATTAGTTCACCCAAAAATGAAAATTCTGTCAATTTATTACTTACCCTCATGCCGTTCCACACCCGTATTATTATAAAGCGATGAGAATATTTTTGGTGCGCCAAAAAAAACAAAATAACGACTTATATAGTGATGGCCGATTTCAAAACACTGCTTCAGGAAGCTTCGGAGCATTATGAATCAGTGTGTTGAATCAGTGGTTTGGAGCGGCAAAGTCACGTGATTTCAGCAGTTTGGCGGTTTGACACGCGATTCAAATCATGATTCGACAGAAGAATCATAACACTCCGAAGCTTCCTGAAGCAGTGTTTTGAAATTGGCCATCACTAAATAAGTCGTTATTTTGTTTTTTTGGCACACCAAAAATATTCTCATCACTTTATAATATTAATATTGAACCACTGTACTCACATGAACTGATTTAAATATGTTTTTAGTACATTAATGTATCTTGAGAGAGGAAATGTCATTGCTCCCTATGCAGGCCTCACGGAGCCATCGGATTGCAACAAAATTATCTTAATTTGCGTTACGAAGATTAACAAAGGTCTTACAGGTGAGAGACGGCATGAGGGTGAGTAATAAATTACATTATTTTCATTTTTGGGTGAACTAACCCTTTAAGAGATGTTGACATTGTTCCAGTAATGTACACAGAAGAATCCAGGCGTTTTACCTCCAGAGCTTTTATTTGAACAGGCGCAAATCCAGTTCAGTAGCAGCAATTCAGCAAACTCATTCAGGCTTGTCTGAGTGAACGGCCTTCATCAGTGTCATGACAGGACAGGAGGCCTGTGGCCATTAAATACTTGTGTTTCTGGAAGAGAAAAGTTCATGTATTAACCTGACCTTTGCTTTATAGCAACACTGAACTTCTACAAAAAAAAAACATTCCGGCTGCTTCAGGCTCTAGTAAACAAGCTGCCTGCAATTCCACCTCACCCTCCCACACCGCGGTAAAATACAACAGCCGTGATATCAGTGATCTAATATGTGACCAAGAGGGGACAGGTTCAGTTCACTTTGTTTAGTCATTGCCAAGACATATAAACTCGTGGGAACGTGATAATACGTCAGGGCCACAGGATATTAATTCATTTCATCATATTAACTTGTGGAAATGTCATGGCCATGAGATAATTTTGTCGAGTAAACAACATCCTTATGTTTTGGCCACACGATGTGAAGTCATGGCCTCATGATCTGATGTTGAGGGAACGACCATTTTCTTGTGGCCATGACTTCTTATGTTGATGTTTTCTTGTGGCAACGAGTTTGATGAGTAAACATTATTACTTGAACCTATATTACAGGCCTACTATTATATTATATTGCACGTGATGTTGCCTATAAACAGCATTAGAATGTTTATCAATAAATGTTAAAAGTATACGTGAGAAAGAACATAAAATAATATAGGCCTACAAGAAAACATTTTTATCCATCCAATCCCACTGCCTTAATCTATTCTCTGATTGTGATCAGATACATAAAATGAAGGGGAAAATAAAGCAAATGCATAATGAATGAAAAAATATAACCAATAATAATAATAATAATAATAATAATAATAATATAAAAATAAAAATATGAAATAAAAATGAAACAATCAGTAAATGGATTTAAACAACTGTTGGTTGGGATAGATAAAAAATTTATTGCATGTTCTTTTAACATTTATTGATAAACTTCATTCGAATGCTGTGCACACAATACAATACAATTAACGTAATGTAACGTAACACACTTGACATCTCTCATTTAAAAAAAATAAATAAATAAAATTAAAAAAATAAAAAGGTAAACAAAATGGAAATGGTATCTCTGAAAATTTCTAGTCAGGATTTAGACTGTATCATGGTACTGGGACTGATCTCATCAGAGTTACAAATTATGACCCGTGGTGGCAAAATGAGTCGCAATGAGCAAATTTTGCGCAAAAATGAGGTTATTATTTTCACAGCTACACCTGTTTAAAGTCAATAGAGTAAGCAAAGTCAAATTTAAGAAAAATCGAGTTAAAGTTTCCTGAAGGTTCCAAAACCAGATCTAGCAGCCATACCTTAAAATCCCTGTTAATAACAGCTAATTTGGTACACACACAGTCAAATCCAAACAGCTCAATTGGAAAATATATATTCAACTTTTTTTCTTTTTTTTTTTTTTTTTTTTTACTTCAATGTTTTACTTCAGTATTTTTGATTGGTGCTTACTAAGTAGTTTGCCCAGACTTGAGTTCAGAACAGATGTTTAAAGTTTTGGTGTTCGTTTTAGTAGCTTACCAATGTACATAATGTTCTTAAACTATTATACCAAGCAGCAGCCCCCTATATTTATGATTAACAATCAAATGATTAATTAGTTAGAAACTAGTTGCTATGAATACAGGTGCCATCAGTTCATGAATAAATTGTTTGTCACTGAGTCAGTGTTGCTGATGCAAAGTAGGCCCTTCGTTACCAAACACCAGGTAACTAAATTAGGATACAATTATGAGTCATTCGCAAACTGTTAAACATTAAACTGTTGGTTACTTTAAAACTAACCATCATCTGGGAGATTACAGGGATATGTGAATATTTGATCTGTTAAAGCCACAATATGTAAATTTTCGCCACTAGATGTCGCTTATTCAGTTGCTTATCCATGATTTTGTGGAATCATGGGATGTGTTGCCTTTATGTCTACAGCCAGTGGAAAAGAATCGAGACGGGACTCGGTCATAAATCATGTTTATGGATGAGAGTATTAAAGGATTAGTCCACTTTCAAATAAAAAAATGTCCTGATAATTTACTCACCCCATGTTATCCAAGATGACCATGTCCTTCTTTCTTCAGTCGAAAAGAAATTAAGGTTTTTGATGAAAACATTCCAGGATTATTCTACTTATAGTGGACTTCAATGGACTCCAAACAGTTGAAGGTCAAAATTACAGTTTGAGTGCAGCTTCAACGGGCTTTTAACGATACCAGACGAGGAATAATGGTCTTATCTAGCGAAACAATCAGTCATTTTCTTAAAGGGGTGGTTCATTGTGATTTCACTTTTTTAACTTTAGTTAGTGTGTAATGTTGCTGTTTGAGCATAAACAGTATCTGCAAAGTTACAGCGCTGAAAGTTCAATGCAAACGGAGATATTGTCTTTTAAAGTTATGGCAGTTTAATGCCTTAAAAAAAAAAAACGGTTTGGACTACAACGAGCTTCTTCCCTGGTTGGTGACATCATAAACCCTGCAAAACACGCCCCCGGGAACACGCAACAAAGTGGGCGAGGCCATGTGGCACGGCATATGGAAGCGGAAGAGTTGTGTACGCCAGATGCGAGCGGCGCGACGCGTCAAAAGATAATAGAACTCATTATAATAATAATCTGTGATATTTTCTACACTGGATGCGCCGCTGAAGACAGCTTCCAGAATCGACATGAATTTAATGCTGGATTTGCACAAAGGCTTTTACTGAAAGATGAAGCAGTTCCCACTTTAAAAGCAGAAGTTGCTGTTTATCGGCCCCAAACTGTAAGTACGTTTTTTTGTTTGTATGTGTATTTTAAACGTATAGTTATGTTGCAATTGTTTTGGTTGCATCAAGGACATAAACAAAGACTAACGCGTTTTTGCTTCCCTAGCCAGTTAGCTAAACTCTAGTGCATACTTCAACAAACACCAACAAACTTCTATGTCCATAGACAAACAGTTGTTCATGCTATAAATTAAATGCTACCTTTACAAAAATGCTACTACTCAGTGTATACTAAGTGTAATACTAAATGTATTTTGCTGCAGTAAAGCTTTAATCAGGATAAAACTGTATATTGAAAGCTAACAAATAGCAGAGACAGCATATCTAAACACTTTGACATAAATACTAAATTAAATACCATTCATAAATGTCCTTTAAAAGCCACAATTACAGAGGTTCTGCCTCTTGACCCTCTTCATCTGGGCCTGATTCTGCTCAATTTGATAAAGCAATATAGATGCCATTATTTACATTCCCACGAAAGCTCACGTAACAAGTAACAACCAATGGTAAGGCGCATGGCGTTTCTGGATGCTTCAGCGAATCACGACACACTGGGCCCGCTCTGAGCAGATTGCATATTTGGAGGGAGTGGCTTCATAAATGCAGGAAGTCAAACGAGCCATTCAAATGACAATGGAAACAGAGGTTTAGAATACAGGTAAAATATATGAAAAATACGGCTTTTTTTAAAAAAAAAACGAAGCATTAAAACATGTTAAACTGCACCCCAAAAACACAATCAAGCCTGCAAAAAAACACTGAACCACCCCTTAAAAAAAAGAAAAAAAAAAATACAAATGTATATGATTTATAAACACAAATGATCGCCTTGCAAGTGCTTCGCCATTCCGCCTTCTGTATTCTTCAAAAAGCACTGTATGTCCTACACCTTCCCTATTAATCTTATGGAGCAAACGCGGCCCCAGTTCTGTTTTTTCCGTAAGTTGAACAGGGAAGGCGTAGGACATACAGCGTAAGCCCTTTGAAGAATACGGATGACATGGGGGTGAGCAAATTATCAGGAAAATTTTATTTGAAAGTGGACTAATCCTTTAATGTTACTGTAGTATGAAGCAGAGCAGGGCCGAGTGATGCTGGAGTTGAACGAGACCGCTGGAGTGAATGCTAATGAGAAACGAACGCGACATGTCTCAAGAGCAGCGGAACTTTTATTATGCCACAGTTGCCACTTCCGCTTTTTCCGGTCTAGCGTGTGGGGTAACGCAGCGCTGTTTATCATATTAGATACATTTGAGTTGACAGATGTTATAATGCTACTCTGCGTTTGCTCTCCGGCTTCTATGAGACACTTGTTGCACACTGCAGTAAGCTAGATCGATATTAGTCATGGTAAAACATGGTACTCATGATAAATCAAGAAAACGGGATTAAACAAGAAGCTATATAACATGCTTAGTTTTCTGTCAATGAAGGAATCCAAACAGTTCCTCATCTGTCTGATAAAACATATAATATATTACATATAATATATTTTATTAGACAGATGAGGAATATAATGTGTCTTTGGTGTTTCTGTGGTTTCTACTAAATAAAACCAGAAACCGAGGGTAATGCTGGTATGATGTCATTGATAGGCGACGCACGGGCACAGCCCGTGTCCTGGTTAAATTGCTTATTTCTCTGGATTTAAACATTCTTGGAAACATTTGGGATAATGTAAGTACACAAGTCAACAAAATATATTGTTCTAGTGGTTTTTGGATATTTTAATCCAAAAATCTTGCTGTATTGTGCCTTTAACTGGTTTGCATACGTCAGATTTATTGCATGATTTAGGCAGAGAAAAGCTATCAAACATTGATTACTTAAGTGAGTCAGTGTAATGGTGAAGGGATAGATCAAATAGGCCAATTGATGGAAGGTTTGCGAAGAAATTTCATGCTCCCTTGTAAAAGTATTTTTTAGTATTTTTAAAATACAAAAATACAGTAGTTTATTTTGATACATGGTGTGGCTTCTGTATTTTGTAGTTTATTTTATTTTATACACTTAAAATCAAGATATTTGGTATTTTATTTTAAAATACATTTTGATGTATTTTTGCCCAACCCTGCTTGTCACTGTCTCCTTTGGCTTGCTTAGTTGGGGACACTTAATATTGAACTGACTTCAGCTGAAAGATGTCACTATGTCACTAATGTTTTTAGTTTTTTTTGTTTGTTTGTTTGCTGTTTGTTAGAGCTGCTTTACAGCAAGATTGAATTCTGTTTGAATTATGTCAAAGTGTACTGCTGTCTCACTCAACATAATGGTTAAGTGCATAATCAAATTAATAAGAATTAAACAATTGTAACACTATTCAAAATATATACTCATTGATTGATACTCTTTCATGAAATATACTTTTAACGCACACTGATGGAACGTTCACTATAAGACCAGGAATATGTTTTAAAGAGTCAATTGTGAATTCATGTTTACATCTTGACTTCATGTTTAATGTTAATTTGAAGAGAACATCATGAATGTATGTGTGATGTATTTCACATTAGTTAGACACGCCTCAGTCCTGTCAGACCAACACAACAAAACACATCATCTTTCATCTATCAGGGTCAACAATTTGTCTGAGCCAAAAGTAAACGTGCATCTGTATGCACAGCAGTGGCAGGGATGAAGAGGAGCTCTGTAACGGCTCCGTCACAGCGGTGAGAGATCTGAGGTCTGAGAAATCTGATAAGAGGTGGATGGGGTGTCCAGCTGAAAGAGAGAGAAACCTCACACAAAGAGCTCTCTATCTACACAGCCTTCAAATGTCAAGACTGATGTCAGAGGTACCTGAAAAGCAAATTAAACTCCACTTCACAGACGACTAAAGACAGGCTGACACTAAGGTGGCATCAGACATGAGCTCTGCACTTGTTTGTGCTGATAACAATCAGTCATCAAGGCAAATGTTTGTTTGTTTATGATTTAATGCGAACTACCTTGGCTATATTCATGGCAAGAACATGGTTTTATTTTATTTTATTTTATGTTTTTTTATAAAGGAAAAAAAAAAAAAAAAAAATGTGTGAGTGTCCTATTCGACAGCGTGTGTAAATAATATGATCCCAGCGATTTTCAAACTGGACAATGTTTTGCACCAACCACAGGATTGATTTTATAAAGTTTGTTTGTTGTACATTTATTCCATTCAGTTTGCCATTTCTTACAAATGTAACTCTTACATATATAACTCTGGAATGTTTTATTTTTTTTATTTTTTTCCAGTTGCTTATAAATATATTAATGGCAAAAGTGTCAATACACTGTATTCAGCACGGCTATCATAATATGTGTGCAACATGTATGTACATGTTTGTATTTTTGAGAGAATAATGTTTATGTATGGTTATTGAAAAAAACAACAACAAAAAAAACAAGAAATTTAAGACACTGAAATAAGGCCACAAAACACATACTGAATGTGTGTCCACAAGACATCTGGGCATTGGAGGTTGCAGACTAGAGTTTTGCTTCAAAATGATGTGAAAATAATCCTGCTTACTCATTCAAAAACAAAACCATACATTGATTTAAATTTTGTAAGACACTTTTACCTTTCCTGCTTCCAGTCAGTGATCTCACAACTTATTCAGAATGTCCAGTGTGGGCCAATATATCATCACTATTATTGTCAAATCTGTGAGCTAAAAGAAAAAAAAACATGTGAGCATGCTGATAACAGGATCATATTGACTATTGTATTACCATTAATATAATGTCCACTCTTAACTGAAAACATGATCTCATGCATGCACGTATTATTGCACATCATGTGAAGAAAATTTTGTACAGGCCGATTATATTTTAAATTATATACAGTTCCGGTCAAAAGATTGGACATTACTATTATTATTATTATTATTATTATTATTATTATTATTATTATTAATTTTTTTTTAATGTTTTTGAAAGAAGTCTCATGCTTTACATGACATTACTGTAAACAAATGTAAACATTCACACAGAGACACACAGAACATGCAAGATTCATATTTAAATAGTCTTTTTGCAGTTTAATATTCACATACACTATATCACGATTATAATAAAGAACTAAAGAATAAAAAAAACCTTACCATTCATCGGCTTGAAGTTGGTCCTCGAAAGGAAACTGAAATTTGCGTTCTTCCTCTGAGGTAAATTCCTCCAGAAATATTCTTCACCGCGTCCCAAAACGATGTACATGAATCTGACTAAGCTTGATGTATTTTTTCGGCATTACTCCTGAGCGCCAAACTATATTTGAGCATCATAAGGTAAGATGCAGGGTTTTGTGCTGCTGCAATGTAGTGAAATATACAGTGTTTTTAAACATGTATTTAATCATGTTCTGAGTGTTCTCATATAACTCTGTTCACATCCATTTGTGTGTTCATCTATAAGAGTTGTTTGGGCTTTATAATATTAGGATTTTGCTTAAAACCCAGTGTTCCAGTGTTAGCATCACGTCTGTTATTTACCTACTAGTCACGTGTGAATCAGTGGGCGGGGCTACAGTGGTAACAATGTATAAATAGGCGTTTATCTTCTGCAGAGGTGGTCTTTCACCTATCTATGACATAATAAATAGGCACATTCCACAACCAGTCATATATATATATATTTTTTTAAATAAAAGCTGTTTTTGGACCAAAAAGCAATGCTTTTAGTTCTGAAACTTACAGTATATTCTTGTAGTATGATGACCTGTTATATGTCAAAAGCTCAAGGAAAGGATTTCTCAATTCATGACCCCTTTAAACTCTGATCCATTCATCAAAGTGCACTTATTTTGGTTGTGGCTTGTTCTCCACACCACCACCAACCTGAACTAGATAAAGTTATGTGATATAATTTTAATTTATTTATTATTTCTTTATTCTAATTTTTTTTTTTTTTTTTTTTTTTTTTTTATCTTGTTATTTTTTATCTTTCTTTCTCTCTTTGTTCCATGTTGGGAGTGGGCTGAGAGTGGTGTAAAGGCAGGAACACACCAAGCCGACAGTCGGCCTTCGGGCAGTTTTTGTCCGTCGACTAAGTTTTCTCAGTGTGTTCCGCACCGTCAACTGAAGTTGGTCCTTGTTGGCTTTTTTTTTTTTTTGACCGATTCAACAGCATCAGAGCTCGTCGGTCCATCGGGCCATCTGATCATTCTGATTGGCTGTTCAGCTACTGCCATCTGCTGGTACAGAAAAGCATTTCATCTTACGCAGACCCAGAACAGACGTGCTACTTGGCTGTCGGCTGTCGAGCGTTGGTTTTGGTGTGTCAGGCCAACTTTGGACCCAGACGCTGCCGACGTGAGCCAACCCCCGCAGTCTGCTTTCAGTCTGAGCTATGTAAATTTCACCTAGTATCTAATTACGTGTTGTATGGTTTGGTAAGTTTTATTTGTTTAGGTTTATTTTGTACATCCTTGTTGAAATTTTGCAGATTTTTTTTTTTTTTTTTTTTAGCCCGCAAGAAGCTAGTAGAAGACGCTCTTTATTTATGCTGAAAACTGTTCAAACATTCTAGCCAATCTTTAGTCTTTAGTTTGGTTACCATAGCAATGACTCATAATTATCTCATGAGCACAATGATAAACTCAATTTTATATGGTGAGGAGAGATGACACACATCTACACAGAGAATGAGAACAGCTAATCTCCCATGAAAATCCATGCTGCTTAACGTGAGCAAATTTTGCATGAACTTTAATTTGTATCATGAGTAGTTATGGCTGAAGTCTCTTGTCCCTAATGCCACCCTGAATTTGTGTGTGTGTGGGTGGGTGTGTGTGTGTGTGTGTGTGTGTGTGTGTGTGTGTGTGTGTGTGTGTGTGTGTGTGTGTGTGGGGGCATAACTGTCTCAAATGGGTGCTTGTAAACAGAATTATACAATAAAAAATGGGAAACCATCCATCACCTGAACATGAACAAGTGCTATAACTGGGCTATTGTTAGTCTGCAGAGAGTGTTAGTTACTGTCCAGAGAGTGTGCATGATGGTTCCTGCATGGGATGTATTCACCTTATTTTCCGCGACAACAAGGGTGGCGCCATTACGTTCGTTTTGTCATCTTACTTCCGGTTGAGGGACCTAATCTAGTAGTCGCTAGCGGTAATCCTATAGCTGTAACGGTAGATGAGTATTATATGCTCAGTTAGGGGCTGTCATAACAATTAGATTAAGAAGAGAGAACAGTTGAAACGGCATCAACGATGTTACGAATACAATGTGTCCGAGTGTTGTGGTGCACTTTACAATTTACACCCACCACCTTAAGACGAGGAGCACCTGAGGCAATGGCTGAAGGCGCTAAACTTGAAGTGACCACCCAAGCGCCCTTATGTGTGTTCGTACCATTTCATGGACGGGAGGCCGACTGACAAACACCCTTTCCCCGAGAAATGGCTCGGCAACGATGTTCCGGTAAATAAGTCACGGTGGATGCTGAACAGGTTGTCAGATTCAGGTAAGCTAACTTAGCTAGCCATGTACATGTTAACCTAACGTTAGATTTGTGAAGTCCCTTCTATGAATACAGTTAAGATCAGTAAAGAGCAGTTCACAAAATACAATGAATCTTGCATTATTACAATTGCCACCTATATATTTCATATGTAAGATAGTACAATGGTACATATTTAAGATAGGATTGTGGTACATTATAGTTTAATAATAGCTTAAGTTACTTACATTATTCCTGTAATTTATAGAGATTGCAGGTGATAGCAGGCCAGCTAGCTACATCTCTCATATTGATATTGACCTAACTATTAACACTAGAGTTAGAGATTGTGTATATACTGTCTCGTTTTTAATGCATCTCTCTCTCACACTGTTCTGTTAAAGTATGAGTGCAATCTTATATTAATTCTCATGATGAATAATTACTAATGTAAAAATATGTGTATGGTTATATTATTTCCTCAGATGCATCGATGAGCGTGATCAACTGTGAGGATGATCACATCCACATGCCCCTGAACTGTGATGCAGAAACACACTGGGAGGATCCATCTGTCTCTGACCACAACTACACTTCAAAATCACATCTCAATCTGAAGCCTCCTACATCTGATATGAGAATGAAATGCGTTGAGCTGGCGCCATTGTACACAACTCTGCTGAGAAACAAGTACGCCGAGCACCTTACCAATATACCAACAGTTTCCAGCTACACACTTGGGATCAGCTCCTGACGACTCTGATGGAGCTGCGTCGTAATTTATTGCAGGGTGATCATTAGGGTGGTATAGGGTGGTCATATCAGGATGATAATTTATCTATATCAGCACTGGAGTAAACAGTGATGTCATCATCCAGCTAAGTTCAGTTCGCATACAATGTTGTCAATGCAGACAGATCAAAACACTGTTGAATATCAAAGGAAGGTGAAACTTGTCATTCCAGCATCCACCAAGAGACGCACGCAACTCTCTGAAGAAGACACCACCAACACCAGGCGCATCGCTAATGTACATGGGTCATATGACTGAAAATCTTCAAAATCCTTTCTTACAACAGTTCAAATTAACCTCACCCCTAAAATTGATCATTTCGAGAATTTGCCCATTTTACCCTTCTGAGCAACATAATTTCTGATGTAGAGGATGAATAAATGTTTATTTTAGGTATGTTTGTCTGTGCTGTGGTTTTGCTTTAACTAATCAGTGTAAATAGTGTATGTAGATATTTTTATGAACCTTTACAATATGACCAAATGTTGTCTATCTTAAAATTATTTCTATAAACCTTTACAATATGATCATATGTGATTTTTTTTTTTTTTTTTATCTTTACAATGTGGCCAGATGTTAGCTGTCAGTATCTTTTTAATAAAACCATATAATGTGAGCTCTTACAATTTAAAGGGATGAACTATTCTGATTTAAATAGAATAAGTCATGTCAAGTTTGCAAATTAATTCTATCTTGGTTTATTGCATATGAAAATTAAATGGTGAAACATTATCTCTACATGAAGGTCAGTAAAAGGTGTCTAGCTTCCTGATAACAACAAACACTCTTACGACTGATTTTATCACAACTTATTAAATTACACATTTTCTAAAATACAAATCACAAAGTTATCTTGAACTAAACTGATTTAAAATAATTCCAGTCGTCTTCACCTACACCCTCTACATGCTGCTCCATCAACTTCTGACAGTCCCATGGTTTACTCTGGCCACTTCTTCATATCGTCTACCAGTTACGGCCGTTAACAGTGACGATATGAGACTATCTGATCGTCGTATAAAGTTTTCTCCGTGCTCCCAATTTGAAACATTTACTGCATTAACGTTATTTGTCATTTCTCTAAAGTTATAGCTCGCTATAAACAATCTTTTAATTACTGATCTAGCTACCGGATGTGCCGAGTCAGTTTAGCGGAAGTCGGATGACAAAATGCGGAAGAGCGGAGAATAAAAAATGGGCGTGGCGGAATAAGGTGAATAGAGACCACTTCAGTTTATATAAAAAAAAAATAAATAAAATAAAAAAAAAACACGCTCCTGTTATCTGTTAGAGCACAGAAGCACATTAAATGACGGTAGTGAGGCTCAGTACATTTAGCGCTCAAAGACCCTGTGAAATTATGTTAAATTATCTTTCTGTCATCATTTACTCACCCTCATTTACTCATGCCGTTCCAAACTTGTATAACATAAAAAAGATATTTTAAAGAATGTAGGGTTAACGAATATTTTAAAGAAAGTTTTGGTAACTGCTGACTTTCATTGTATGGACAAAAAACAAACATTTCTCAAAACATATTCTGAAGAAAGAAAGTCATACAGGTTTGGAACAACACGAGGGCAAGTAAAAGTTCAGTTTTGGGTGAACTATAACCTTAAAGAGTTAGTTCACCCATAAATGAAAATTCTGTCATCAATATCTCAGATTTAATTTAGGCTTTTATTCACATATAAACATTGATCAGCAAAATCACATAGAGCATGCTTGCTTGACACATGAGAACCAATGAGGCTCATTCTTGCATGTCACATCAGAGGTTTGAGCTTCCACAAGAACCAATGAGGTTTGTTCTCAAGTGTCAAGTAAATACAGTTGAGCTACGTTTACCAAATTTGAGTGCTCTATGCATGTTCGTTGATCAATGTTTATACACGAATAAAAGCCTAAATTAAATCTGTTCATCATATAAAGTGATTGTGTCTCTTCAGAAGACTTGGTCTAAACCACTCGATTCATATGGATTTATTTTACAATCAATTTACAAATGTTTTGAAGTGTCTGAGTTTTGGATGAATAGACTTTCATTGGAGAGACAGAAATCAGATTTCATTAAAATCACACATATTCATTTGGGTTCCGAAGATGAACAAAAGACTTATGGGTCTGGAATGACATGGCAGTGACTAGTTGATGACATAATGTTAATTGTTGGGTGAACAATCCCTGTTAGTTCCCTGTTATGCTGTTTGAAAAGAGCTCAGGATCATCACATGATGTTGCTGCTAAATTAGCATCAGGCAAATAGTGAAGGGCTAGAGCTCTTTAAGACAGTATGTATGAGACATATAATTAAGTTCCTTCAATAAACAACCTTAAACACACGACTAGCATCTACACTTTGCTCCGACAGTTTTTGTTTAGAAAATCCTGAGGAGAAAGCCCTCAGTAATATACAAACTTCACTGTACAGAAAACGCAGAAGAAATTCACAAAGTCCCCAAACAGCATGTTTTCCTCCCAGGATGACTCTCCTCCGTGTCTCGAGGTGTTATAATTTGCATCTCATTTGCTTCTAAGTGGTGCTAAGCAATGAGTTTCTAATTAAGCCACCGGCATGCTGGGGAATTTGTTGAATTCTGTCGAACAAACAGGCAGATTAGAAGTGGCAGACACGACCAACAGTGATGGACCTCTGGAGGTCTGCAAACAAGGGACCGACAGCACTTAGGTTTCTTCTGCAGCACTGACACCACTGGATGTCAATGATTAAGAAGCTGTCAGTGACACAAACAATATGACACTGATGAATACATCAAAATGGTTTGTGGTGTGTTGAAAGCTCAGGTCTGGCTGTCAGGTTACTGAAGGCAGTAAAACCCCCAGTCATTAGCCTGAACTGTAAAACCAATACGGTCAATGTGAAGACACTCTGCCAAACATCACACACAAGATCAGGATCACTGTGTCCTAAATCACTAAGCAATGCTATTATGACAGTGTGTCAAAGGCATCCAGATGGTACATTCTGGTGGTACATGGTTATTTGTGGCAGAATTATTTGGTGACACTAATGACATAGAGATCACCTTCTTCTATACTTCACCATAAGCAGAATATCTTCTTGAACTTTGAAAGACTGGGATTCAACCAGGTGAACTGACAGACCCATTTTACTGATGAACGAGCCCCAGTGAAATACCCCTGTGTCCCATTAAAACACTAATGATAAATCCTTTGGCCTGACAATACAGCAAGTATACAGACCAAAGAATCACTTTCCCTGATAATATTTCAGCAAACATATCATCTGTGATTTTTATCAGCTGTTTAGTATCAGAACAGGAGATGCCAAATTTGTGAATAAATCACTCTTTTGAACTATTTAGTCGAACTGGTTTGCAAAAAGCATAAAAGTTGTTTGATTCAGTTTGATTCATTCAGACAGTTCAACCATGCACTGAATTGTTCATAGAGGTTTCACACTGTAAAGTGACATCTTATAAAACAGAAAACAAAAAGAATTCTGGATGAGGTGTATATTCACTTTCAATTCATTGTAGTGTAGAAAACAATCATGCAAAGGTCTTCTATTATTTGTCAACAATGAAGCAACGATGAACGACTCTGTACTACAGGTAAATAATTATACAGTAGCCTATCCATATATGCATTACAGAATCAAAAAAAGAGCATCAAAATATGATGTGGGGCCTGTGCTCCACTATTGATTAATGAATAGAACCACTTCTCGATTCAGACACATCAGTCTGTAGAGCAAGGCTGTAGAGCAGTGACTAAAGTCACCATTAACACAGACCATCAGTTCCTGAGGTACATTTCCTAATGAAAAAAATATGAACAACTTAAAAAATGCTTCTATAATCCAGCAGTAAGTGTTGATGGCTTCATCCTGTCATTACACCAAACATCAACAGGAATTATTTTGTATTCTATTTTTTTATAAATGAGGGAGCTTTTTGGAGATTTTGACAGGTTTAGCTCATTTATGGGTACAAATTGGTCAATTAGGTACGAACACACACACACACACACACACACACACACGGAAGCCCATCAGGGTTTAGCTGATTTAGGGAAGTCATGATCACACTTACATCAATGTAATCATTCAGCTGGAAACAAAATCATCTAAATTTACATTTACATTTATGCATTTGGCAGATGCTTTTATCCAAAGCGACTTACATTGCATTATACTATACATTTGTATCTGAGTATGTGCAATCCCTGGGATCGAACCCATGACCTTGGCATTGCTAGTGCCATGCTCTAACCACTGAGCTACAGGAAAGCATCATCTGATGTGAATTGTTCATGTATGTTTGTACGGAACACAGCTTACCCTGTATTGATGGAAATTATTTCAATCAGAGGGTTCTTCCTGATCTTGGGCAAATCCAGCCGCGCTCCTCCCAGTCGTTTCCCTTTCTCCTTCTTCTGACCCAGCAGACGAACAGAGTGACCTTGAACACAAACACAGCGTCACACACGAGGAATGGCACAGAATCATCATGCCACCAGCCAGGAATACAGATTGATGCAGAAGAGAATAAAGGATTGTGTTCCGTTCCAACATAATCACACATTAACTTTAGGTCACAAGAGACTGGCCACGTGCTGTCATTTCCCCAGAATGCCTATAGCTGTTCAAGCCATTAGAGAGCATATGGGTGAGAGAGAGAGAAAGGAGTGGATGGAACAGATGAGACGTGGCCATGAATGATCCTGATTCCTTATAGTTTAGAGCAAAAGAACAACGAGAAACCCTGAGCTGAACCCTCCAGATGTTCTCACACATCTTCAAACAACACAACACCATTGAAAATAACTCTCAGATTCCTCTGGTGGCAGCAATAACAATGAGGAGAGATCGAGAGCTCTCTGAACCGCACGCTCACACCAAATCACAGTCCACGGGAAATTGTTTTATTCACACAACAATTCTCAAGCATTCTGATGTCTCATGATAGGTGCTACAAATAAAAATTATTATTAATTTTGATGATATATACATATATAATTATTTGTTTATACATATATACAACAGTTCTTTCTGATTCTTGCATCTGATTGGCTGAGAGTTTTGTTCTAGCCAATAAAAAGTATTTAAAAGAGGCATAATTCGTTTCGAGTATGTCAAACGGGAAATCTTTGGTCTTATTAATCTATTACTTGTTCCAGAGCAAACAGATTTGGCTTAAAAGCTATATTAAGTTTGATAAATTTATATTTACATTGAACTTTAATCTTGTACTAACTAGAGCACTGCTTTTGTATGTTTGACTGAACTGTTTGCTTGTGTTTATTTCCTATTGCACAAACTTCATATACTGTTATAATGGCCATTGTTGTTCATTATATATTCAATAAATATTTTATATAAATAACATGCCATATTTGGTATTGAGAAAGGGTTCGTTAGTGATTGTGATTTTGACTTCAGTGAAAGTTACATTAATACGCCATTAGATGGTGGCAAATTAGATGGTCTTTATGAGTGAGTCAGTCAGTCACAAAGACTTTTATATTTAAAGGCACTGCTGTAAACAAGGATGTTGTTTTTACTTTAAACAACATCTTACAAGACGCAACTGACATGCATTGACTAGTGCTATCATGGGAAATTCACTTAAATGTTAAAAGGAGAAAAACAAATAAGTATGCATTTAGTTCAGACTGCACAATTTTAGCCCCGATTTTGGCTCGCCGACAGGTTTTGAGAAATCGCCGACAAATGCCTGAAATCACAGGCAAATCGGTGCTCGTTCACGCGAGTGACAATCACGCAGTGTGAATGAGCAATGACGCAATCTGAGAGAATCGCCGACGAGTCGCCGACGCCCGTGAGATATTTGCCATGCTAAATATCTGGACCAGTCGGCGATTCAAAATCCTGCTGTGTGAAAAGTGTTCTGACTAATAAATACATCGGCGATGACCGACAGCCAATGAGAGAGCAAGATACAGAGCAGCGGGGAGTTCGGGGAGGAGTTATAGACCACAATATCAGCAAGCATGGCTTTGTACACATAAACATTACAATTCTATCAAACAAAAACAAAGCACAAACATTTGCTTGACCATCCGCAACAGCAGCACATTGAAAAGTTATGTATTTAGCTCCAACTGTCGTTGCAGAACACACAATCCTTGTTCTTCGTGTCTCCCCAAACATTTCCACATTCTTCTTTTCTTTTTTGTTGTTTTCGCTGCAAATCAGCGCACAGGCAATTCGTATTTCAAGCTTCTTGCGGGCTACTATTTTTAATAATAATCCCACCGCGTGTCTCAATCAGCTCCCTAGTTCAGTAGTCAGGGCACTGATCAGAGTATCAGCCACATTCACTTTCATTATATACTGATTCACGACCTAGGGAGCTAGGGAGCTGATTGAGACGCAGGGCCAGTCTCACGTGAAACTTCGGTCTTGCATGCGTGATATTGCGTTGTTTCCTTGTCATGTCTCGCATGTGTTTGGTTGTGAAACCTAGTTTGCGTGCCAAACAGAGTTGTCGGCGATTCTTCCTATTGTAAAGTCATGCAGTGTGAAACCTTCTGTCGCCGATCCATCGTGCAGTTTGAACACAGCAGCGACTGAATGCTGGCCAAGACAGTCATGCAGTGTGAAAAGAACAGTGACCCGACTACTTTGAAAATCGTGCAGTCTGAACTCGGCATTATCCATAAACACACTCTCTCTCTTGCATTATCAACAATAAACACAGCAAATTACACAAAAACACTCGTTACAACGAGGGGTGTGACGAGACGGTTAAATCACAAGACGAGAGGAGACACAAGATGAGATTTTTACACAGTATTTTTTAAGAAATTCTCAATGACGAAATACAAGACTAGAAAAATAGTCTGCAGGTGCATTTGAAATGTTTTAACTAATCATTTTGTAATGAATGTCATTGCAGTTCTACTTTGAGTATGAATTATATGCAGTAAAAGAAAACAATATTGAAGCACTGTAAAAGGTTTTGCCACAAACTCAACTGAATGGCTTCTCTCGTGTATGATTTCATACAAGTATCTTCAGACCTTACTGTACATGAATTATGAGCTTCTACAACGTTTGACCTCCTAAAAGAACTTCTTTCCATAAATTGATCATAGAAATAAAAACAGTATAATTTATATACTATTAGTATAACAACACAGTTTTCTCTTAGTCGCATTAAGTGCAAACAAAAAGTGCAACCATAATCAAAGTACTCTCTCAATTTTGTGATTGTGCATACTTTGTAAATAGGGAACAGTAGTGCTGAGTGCAAATTCTACAAGATAAGACATTTATCAGACACTTAGCCTCTTGTTGTGCAATGAATCCCCCGTCATGGTCTTGTCATCTCTCATTATGTGATCAGTGAACTCTGATTCCTGCTGCACATACGTACGGCTCTGCTGCTCATGTTGGATGAGCTGGATGGAACTGAAGCGACTGTTATCCAACTGAATTACTGAATGTACACCCCTTGTCACAACCCTAACAGTAAACAAATGAATACAGACCATGTGCCTTTTCGGTGGGTGCTTAATAAACGGGTAAACTTTATATCCAGCATTTTGTGACATCACATGTAAAAAGTGAATTTTGCTTAATAGATCTCCTCTAAACAGCTAAACATCCTTTTACAACAGATTTAGCTCACAAACAACTGACAGTTGTGACCTACATATTATTTTCATTTACAATAATAAATACTAAAATTCAGAAAGTTACTTTCCACGGCATCAGTCATAAGTGCACTCAAGCTCTGAAAATCTCACATGCTTGGCTCATGTTGAGTCAGACACTGAATTCAGTGAACTGAACTAGAGACTTGCTCGGACAAAATCATTTGAATCAGTGAGTTGTTGACTTGAGAACAGAACTGAAAAGAATCATCTCGTTCATGAATCGGATACCGCTATCTCGTCTTGGAGTGGGAGACGATTTCCTCAGTTCAAAATAACAAGGAACGACATGTTTTTATGAAATGTAATAGAGTAAAAAACTACGATATTATGCTTTGGAAAGTTGTGAAGTAAAAGTTTTACAAAATAAAAATACAGATATGTGAAAAATGTACATAAGTACAATATGGATATAACCATAACAAGTAAGTTATGTGCTGAGAAAAACACGTCCATAAAACATTAAACAGCACACGTCAAAGCACAACAGGGCAAGCCACGGTCAAAGGCTTATACTTTTGTTTGAAACACTTAATGGGAGAGTTCACCCAAAAATGAAAATTCTGTCATAATTTACTTTTGTGTCTTAATCAGCTTTTCTGCATATATTCTGGCCCTGATAATCACACTTACCACTTGCTCTTTTTTTTTTTTTTTTAATGAATGATGACTTCAAATAATTACCGTAGCCATTGCTCTGGTCTTCGTTAACAGCCGCTTGCACCACCTGCTGGTGAGGACGACTAATATACGACTGTCCAATGTTCAATTTTCTGTTGAATTTGAAACACTGAATTTGTGGAAGTTAATTTGTAAAGCAAAATAAAATGGACTGAAAATTGCCTGTTGAATATTTTAGGTTGTATTTTTAAACAGACTGAATATGCTGGAAGTGAAATCTGAAAGGTGAATATAAATCTTCAAATTTTTAACAAGGAAAATGTGGGTTAAATGTTTTGAATTGAAATAATTCAAAGCGTAAATATATGACCATGTTGAATTTCAGCCCACAAAAATGCAAGCCCTAAAAGTACAATGCATTAAAATGCAAACACAGTTAATGCAATGCATTTTTTTTTTTCTCAATTTCTGCAATTCAGCAGGCTTTTTTTCTTTTTTTTTTTTTCTCAAACACTTTTGACATTAATAAACTTCCATATGAACAAACCTTCTAGAAGGAAGGAGCTAACTTATTGGCCTATTGCACACAGGGCCAAGTGTGTCTTTGTCTTTTTCCTATGTGTAAATATCAAAGTCATTTGTGGCTCTTAAAGTTAATTGCAGTAGTTAAAGGAACAGTATGTAAGTTTCGCTGCTAGAGGTTGCTTTTTCAAAACAATAGCAAAGGTGTAGCTTGATGATGTTGTGAATGAGCGTGGAATCATGGGAGTTGTAATTTTCACATTCACAGCCTATGGAAAGCAATCTGACAGAACTCAGGCAGAAATCATGTTCACTGAGCTTATGTATGAAAGTTTTATTAGCGTTACTGTGGTAAGAAGCAGGGTGGAGCCGAGAGTCCAAGACATTTTATGTTGCTGTTTTTTATTATGCTTATATGCTGCAGTTGGCCGCTGCCGCTCCTTTCGCTTTGTTGTTCATGCATATTTTATGATTAAAGTTTAAAAACTGTAACTTTGTTACAGTTATGTTGATCACTTAAATTCACATTGTTTTAATTGTAATGAAATAGCCACAAATGATGAATTACTACTCATACAAGTCACTTTATCTGATGAATTAAAATTGTGGGGTAATTGTATGTGGAGAAAATGTTACAAATAAAGCACTTTCTGATTATGCAATGTTGGCCACTTCACAAAATAGCATTGTCTCTGAGGCATGGTACAAACATGTTACTCGCGGTCAGTGATGGGAATAACAGAGTTATAAATAAATGCCATAACTAATGGCATTACTTTTTTCAGTAACGAGTAATCAAACTTACATTACTGTTACATTACATTACTGTTACATACACTGTTACATTACTATTACTGTTTCCCCCGTTTTAACGCCGTTACTGACAATAAAATGCGGTGTTACTATTACTGAGCTCACTGGAGCGGTTTTCATCTCAGCCATAGAACCTGCAAAGTTGTTTTTTTTTTTTTTCTTTTCTTTTTTTTTTTTTTCTTCTCTGGTGTGTGTATGTTGGGGGGTGGGGTGGGACACTGACTAACTGATGATTATTGTTGGGTGACTAGAGATGATGGACCTGCAAAGTGTTTTGCTGTAAACAGTACAGGTTAGTCATACACAAATACAATTTTAAACTGATAATAATGTACGATGCTCTGTGTGTGTCTGTGTCAGAGCATGGGAGCAGAGGGCAGGCTCAAACCAGAATACCCTTTGTGACATTCTGGATCGAAAATATGTGAAATAAGTTTTCTCTAGTCGACTAGTAGTTGTTAATTTAAGCCATTAGTTGACTAATCACATTTATATAAATTTAATTTCTTAAATACTGGAGAGAATAAACCATAATAATGAACATTTACATAATATAGGCTATATAGAACTCAAGCGCACACATAAAGTTTGCCATAAAGTACTGGCAAAAGTAATGATTATGAATGTGACAAAAACAGCAAGGAGACTTTTAATTGTTTATTAATAAACTAGTTTTCTGAATCAGTGTCGGCTGCGAATATGAAGTTGACATTGCTGACTCTCATCATCTCCGCATAGTGGAAGCGACAGAGAGAGAATGCACATTTGATTCGGATTACATAATCAGAGAGTAGCCTATTTCTTTTCGTTTTGAATTATTTAGTTTAAAAGCAGACATTTCAAGCTTTCTATAGATATATCTCTCATGTCTGTGAAGCAAGCAGCCTATATGCTGAGTTTTGATTAATTTAGCTTATAAGACGCGCTCCAGTTCACGTTCAAGTGATCGCGTCGGCACCTCCATATCGTGATTATATTGTCTTCTGTATTTGCTTCTTTCTTATTAAATCCAGGCAATTGGTTAATGAAACATTAAAATTAAGATTTTAAAGAAAGGCTTTCTACAAAACAAAACTTAATGAAGTGGTCAAAATCATGTCTGACACACTCCATGTCTCCTGATATATTGCACATCTTATAATCTATCTTACTCATGCTGTTCACTTTTCATAATCAAATAGATGACATTAAAAAAAACAACATTATAATAGGCCAATTTGAACATGATAATGATATTAAATGTTTTCTTTAATGGCTACCAACACGTATAGTACAGTACAGAGAAATTTCATGTTGTGAGCAAGAGCGGATCATGAGTCACAAGTCGGATCAAGCATAATTTATGCTTAGACTTATTTGTTGGCCAGTTGTGGTCTGTGCAATAAATATTAAAAGTTCTAAACAATCTATTGTGTTTTATTGTTCCACTATATTAATGATAATATTTACAATAATATATTGAATTTGATAGGTGTCTCTTACATTCTCCCACAGCAACATTAAAATAGTGTAGATTAGTGTCCATTTCATTCATTTAACATATTTAATATTGGGGGCATCCAAGTTATTTGACAAATTTGAAAAAAAAAAAAAGTAATGCAATAGTTACTTTCCCTGGTAAATAGTTACTTTTATAATGATGTCAGTTACTAACTTAGTTACTATTTGTGAGAAGTAACTAGTAATTATATCTAATTACTAGTTATATCTAATTACTAATTACTATATCTAATCTTTTTTAAAGTAACGTGCCCAACACTGCTCGTGGTAACTCAAGAAAACAATAACTATATAACAATTTTTGTATATATATATATATATATATATATATATATATATATATATATATATATATATATATATATATATATATATATATATATATGAGAAACGATTATATATATATATATATATATATATATATATATATATATATATATATACATATATACACATATATATATATATATATATATATATATATATATATATATATATATATATATATATATATATATATACACATACATACATATATATATATATATATATATATATATATATATATATATATATATATATATATATATATATATACATATATACATATATATATATATATATATATGAGAAAACAATAAGTTTTCTGTCGATAAAAGTATCCAAACAGTTGCTCACCCATCTAAAAAATGCATAACATATTATGCATTTTATTTGGTGTTTCCATGGTTTCTACCAGTAATCTAGGGTATGACATCACTGACAGGCGACATAATGACACAGACCATTACAATGGTTACAACAGCTGATTTCTCTGGATTTAAACATTGTTGGAAACATTTGGGACAGTGTAGTGCACCAGTCAACAAAATATATAACATTGTTTTAGTGTTTTGTGGATATTTTAATCTAAAACTCTTACATGTTGTACCTTTAAGCAGCCTACAGGGTTCTGATAATGAGCATCATCTACATCATAATGGTCTCCATAGACACGTTTACTGCTAATAACCTGAAGAGGTCAAAAACTAAAAGAACTAAAGCACCTAGAACCTATAAAAGCCCATTAGAACTACAAAACATTAGACCTGTTCTGAGATAGAAAGACAGAGAGTATGTGACTCCACACAAATCACAGACTAAATTTAATTATATTACTTGATTTAGGCATTCAGACACACGTGTAATCAAATCTACTAAATAATTCATACAACCATCTACATGCAAATAACTATGGAGCCCCTAAAGGGACCTTTGCAAAAATAAAAAAATGACGGAGTTTCGCGTGCTCACGAGATACTTTCGCGTGCTCACGAGAAACTTTCGCGTGCGCACGAGAAACTTTCGCGTGCGCACGAGATACTTTCGCGTGCTTACGAGAAACTTTCGCGTGCTCAAGAGATACTTTCGCGTGCTCACGAGATACTTTCGCGTGCGCACGAGAAATGTATTGCGTGCGCACGAGATACTTTCGCGTGCGCACGAGAAACTTATGTCGTGCGCACGCGTTACAATTTCCGGTTTGTGTATACTATAACCTACTTCATTTGTGCGTCACTGCCTACGAAGAATGCCAGAGTATGGATGC
Organism: Megalobrama amblycephala; assembly: GCF_018812025.1. Lineage (NCBI taxonomy): Eukaryota > Metazoa > Chordata > Actinopteri > Cypriniformes > Xenocyprididae > Megalobrama > Megalobrama amblycephala. The sequence continues at coordinate 3,935,684 of NC_063046.1, read as the reverse complement.
ACAAACTAATAAAGATCATGAAAATTAAAGAGAAAATGAGAGTGGATGCACATGAACTAATACAGCTGTATTTGCTCAAAATCTGGCTTTCTTAGACCAGATCGTCTAGGACGAATCCAGCTAATTATTCGTTTTAATTAAACACGTGCCTTCCTTATATCTAAAGTGCTTTATGCCAATGGCTCTGCTCGCAATAAGCGCTGTTAGAACTGAATAGAGAAAATAAGCATGTCTCTGCCACCTGTAAGGATGCGTTAAATCCGACAAAGTGGTTTAATAAAGGGCCGTTTGAAATGAAATTTTAGTACGCCTACATTTTACAGTTCCAGTACTTTTACATGGGAAAATATAAATATGGCCTACTGCCCTAACGAAATACAAAGTTTCATCATTTTTACTGTACCAATGTTTTTTCATGAACCATTAAACGTGGCATTATGACAGTGCTCACTGAGCCCATTTCCCAGCGCGATTCTTGGATGCCACAAATGTACATAAGTCCTTGAAAAATGATGCACTTCCCTAACGAAAGCCACATTTTGAGCATTTTTTACTGTATCAGCCTTATTTATTTATTTTTTTAACTTGGCAAAAAGAACAATGCACACAACTATTCATATCCTGGCCGTCACAGAGAATGCTTTAAAGCAGACAGACATAAGACCGTGATATAAACTGCCCTACGAAAGCCACATTTCAGCAAATAGATCGTTATTAATTCATACTCGCATTTTCTTTATAATTTTGAGCAAATAGATCTTTATTAATTCATACTCGCATTTTCTTTATAATTTTGAGCAAATAGATCTTTATTAATTCATCCATACTCGCATTTTCTTTATAATTTGAGCAAATAGATCTTTATTAATTCATACTCGCATTTTCTTTATAATTTTGAGCAAATAGATCTTTATTAATTCATCCATACTCGCATTTTCTTTATAATTTTGAGCAAATAGATCTTTATTAGTTTATGCATATCCATACTCGCATTTTCTGCATATTTTTGAGCAAATAGATCGTTAATAATTCATGCGCATCCATACTATCTTCTTCTTTATAATTTTGAGCAAATAGATCATTATTAAAGAAGAAAATAGTATGGACACGCGTTAATTATTAAAGATCCATCAAAAATATGCAGAAAATGCGAGTATGGATGTGCATAAATTAATAACGATCTATTTGCTGAAATGTGGCAAATCCATTTGTGGCATCCAAGAATCGCGCTGGGAAATGGGCTCAGTGAGCACTGTCATAATGCCACGTTTAATGGTTCATGAAAAAACATTGGTACAGTAAAAATGATGAAACTTTGTATTTCGTTAGGGCAGTAGGCCATATTTATATTTTCCCATGTAAAAGTACTGGAACTGTAAAATGTAGGCGTACTAAAATTTCATATTTCACAAGATCAAACGGCCCTTTATTAAACCACTTTGTCGGATTTAACCGGAAATTGTAATGCGTGCGCACGACATAAGTTTCTCGTGCGCACGCAATACATTTCTCGTGCGCACGCGAAAGTATCTCGTGAGCACGCGAAAGTTTCTCGTGAGCACGCGAAAGTTTCTCGTGAGCACGCGAAAGTATCTCGTGCGCACGCGAAAGTTTCCCGTGAGCACGCGAAACTCCGTCATTTTTTTATTTTTGCAAAGGTCCCTTTAGGGGCTCCGTAAATAACTGTATAAAAAAAAAAAAAAAAAAAAAAAAAAAAAGAGAGAGAGAGACCCAATCTAGAGGTATGACATGTAATTTTCTGATCCACTGGCTCTGTGTTGTCTCTCCTGTATTCTCAGTCCCCTGGGAAACCGTAGGAGTGAGCGGAAAATAAACATAGCAGAGTCTCGCAATATTTTGCATGGGGATATTGTAATGATACACAGATGCCAAGTACTGATATTTTCAGGTCCTGAATTTCAGCTTGCGATTGCGAGTATTGTGCATAATTTTACCATAAGTTCCATGTGTATAATGCTGGAAACAATAAAAAATATTTGAAATCTTTCAGACAGTAATTTCACAAACAGCACAAGTAAATCAGCACTACAGCACATAGTAACATTTCATAACTGAATAGCATCATCTTTGACTTCATTCATTCATTAGGGTGTTAGTAGTCTCACGTAGCCAGACCTTCAGACTGACAGCAGAAGGTCTGGACTCCATAGCAGCTTTCATTGGCCAGGGACCATCTGACTGACATGTAAAGCAACCAATCACAGTTTGTTTTGTTCCGCGTCATGATTAGGGGTGTGAAAATGTAAGATCAATGTCCCTACAGACAGTCCGGTGTGTAAAACTCTTGGATGTATTTTAAAGAGTCTAACTTTACATACTTAAAATACTTTTGAAAATCCAGCTTTTAATTTGATCCTAATAAGCGCTAACTGTCACAGTTGTAAACACAATGGCGTTCTTCTTCCATGAAGGGTCAAGCCAGCGGTCTTTTGGTGTGTCATCTGAGCCTGAGACATAATAAATTGATACTCATACATATTGTATGCAATAATGTGATGATACTGTGGGGACTCTCTTTAAGAAACAGAGCAGTAGGACAAAGAGAACAACGTCACACAGGAACTGAACAGAACGTCAAGCTATAAAGGGAGAAATGAGTAACAAACAAGCTCTTGAGACATTCCTACAAGTTATAAAGCACTTTAGAAAGGGTTTTTTTGTTTTTTTTGTTTTTTTTTGTGCCATCTCTATTTTTTCATGCTCTGATAAGAGAATAAAGAAATGTTTGCCTTGCTCCAAATGAGACATGCCATGACCTTCTCAGGCAGAATTTTGCTGACATTGTCCTTCTATATCCCAATCTTTAAGCAGAAGGAACAGGATGAAATATTCTGAATGATATCAAATAAAATTAATTACAATCTGACATGTGATGCAGCCTTCCCACCCCCCTCTGTTTGCATCATTGATCATTACTTTCCGGTTTATTACTGTAAAGCTGCTTTGAAACAATCTGTATTGTATGAAGTGCTATATGAATAAAGGTGACTTGACTTGAATTGGAAGCACATACATGCAGACCAGACCTGAACAATACCAGAATAAATACTCTGACTTCATGCTACGATGAATAGTGGTCTATGGATTCCAGTCTGAGCCATGAGCTCTGCTGCATCTGTGTTTTTTACAGACATAATGTCTATTTAATGTAAACTATAATAATAAACAGTAATAGCTTTGATTGTTTTTTTAGCTTTTACAACTGACACAAATTTAATCGCTTGAAGCACACTACTCATTTAATTTAAATGGAGTTTCAAGTTAGCATGTGTACACTCTAAGAAGCATAATATATTTAATCTACATTTGTATGTGCTATTTTAAATAACATAACCATTGTGCAAATATGTTTCATTAAATGCTGAAAATTAACATTAATCTTGTCTAATCTTGGACAAATATTTCACCAAGTTTGCATCAAAATGATGAGCAGATTTCAAGAGTGCAGTGTCTCCCCTCGTTTTCACACTGAAAGAGCACATCACGAGGGACGTGACAACCAAAGGTCTTGTTTTCTGCTACTGTGACACAGCAGACCTGATCCATTACACTGAGGTTGTATCAGTGCATTCTGGGATTGAGTTTACAGTGAAGGACAGATGTGTAGTGTAGGCAGTGCACTAGGATTTGAACAACACTTTAAATGTGTAACCAGCTACACATTCAAAGTACGATAAAAGTAGCTTAACATGACAACTTCCACACTGACAAGTGCTCACGGCAACACGCACCTTCCCTTCAAAAGTAGACACATGCAGTGAATGCACAATCCAAAGCTTCACTCTGCAGCTAATTTGAGCACTGAGGCTGCTGATTTCTCCTCTAAAACATTCTGCTGCTATATTTCTCTCTCGCTGTGGGCCGAGGGCCGTTTCTTCCTCTTTCATGCTGTTGTAGTTTGATCAAGTGGATAGGCAGCGCAGCGGTCAGCTCATCCTAATGCTCACAGTAGGATCTGCAGGAGAGTTTCTCCTCCATGATTCTGATCAGATGAACAGAGCCAGAAGAACTTTCAAACTTCTGCTAACAAGGTTATCTAAAAGTCTTTGTTTTACCTTCAGTGATGAGCAGTGGTCTGCTGCGATAATTCAAAGAACAAAACATTTTGTGTCTGTGTGTGAGAGAGAGTAAAGTGCACTTGCTAGATCAAACCAACATTAGGCATTCTGAGTTGATGCATTATAGACACTCAGCCCAACATGGTAATAATTCACGGTAATAATTAATTTGTCATGTAAACAATACAAAACTTTTGCCTACATCATGTGAACAATCTGCCCATACACAAATGTGCATAAATCACACCATAGGCTATACAGACACTTAGAGGTTTCCATAAATTAAAAGAACATTTAGCCAAATATTAGCCTTACTGTCATATAATATCATGGCTATTTTAGCGGATTCACTCTGCATTTAAATGCGGTTGTCTCTCCTGAAACTCTGCATTGTATACGTGGCCATTGGTCCTCTTAGCAGCATGAAAAATAAAACTGATTATATACAGAAAGCGAGCAAAGAGCGCTCCGTTAATGACAGAATAGTCAATCACTTCAGTTGCAGTATGCAAACCCTGTTCTCAATGCTGCAAATTGCATTGTAATTAGAAACTTTTGACGGTCGGCATTCAGACTACAGAGAGTGAACACAAATAAGCACGGGACCATTTGAAAGCAGATGCAGTGGGTACTGAATTAGTCAAAATAGTCTTGGCTATTGGACCCACAGTCTTCTATGTGTATGGTGCTGCTCACATTAAGGGCTGTTAGAATTGATGAAATTAATCCAACATTTAGACACAGTTTAATTAAGGATATATTGATCTTATGAATTAACATTTTACTATACAAATATTTTTTTCAACTGGCCGTTAAAGTTTTACATGGAATAATACACATTGACCTTTTAACAATGCATTGGAGCAAACGTTAGAGAAGAAAGCTTTATAGAGGCAAAATATAACACAAAAAATAAAATATAAAAAAGTAAAATGTGTGTGCAGTTATATTTTGCCTCTACAATACACACTGAGCCATATAAGGCTATCTACCCATTTCAGAGTGTGATTTCTCAGCTGCCACAAATACTTATTTTGGTTCAAATGTTGACAATCTTACCAAAATGTGATTTTATATAGTTTATAATCTTTATTATGTACTGTTGTGGTCAGAATTATTGGCACCCTTGGTAAATGTGATCAAAGATTGCTATAAAAATAAATCTGCATTGTTTATCCTTTTGATTCTCTAAAACATGTTGGCCACAATTGTTGGCACCCCTATAAATTCTAATGAGTAAAATATCTCTGAAGTATATTCCCATTCATATTTACATTTTAAAGCACACCAGGGTGACTAGTAACATGAAATTGTCCAGCCATGACTTCTTGTTCCACAGGAGTATGTAACATCTGTACAAGATCAGTTTAGCCAACCAACTTTAGAATTTTCAGAATGATTTTAGCCTCATGAACTGTGCATGTAAATCACGAATCGGCTCTGGCAAGTCTGGGACCAAACTGACCCATTGGCATCTTTGTTACCTCAGTGAAGCAAAACAGAAAATACCCTCACCAGCTCCAGGGACTTCAAAGAGTCACCCTGGTGGGGCTAAGGGCCATGTGGTCACAGGCACCAGCCAAACCCCAATACACACCACACACATAAACACACCTAGAGATTGTATGTACATTTATCCTCAAAATATGACTGTGCCAAAGTGTACCCATCGTTGTATTTCAAGTTGCATGTATGTATCCCTAGGGTATAAGCTTAGCTATGACTGTAGTTGTGTTAGTTTTATTCTAAATGATAAAATTCAAGTATAAACTATCTCCCCTTTTATGTTTTTAACATCTGACGAGTTTGGTCTCATTGTAAAGCTCTGTTTATGCCCTATTCGACAATGTATGTCACATTACTGTAAAATGAATTCATGGTTTATGAATTGTTCTGTTTTTAATGGTACTTCGAAGAAAATGTACTCAGATCTGACACTTCATAAACCATGCAAATGAGGTCATAAATGGAGACAAAGAAAAAGTTTGCCCGCCAAAATTGCACCCTCATCATTGGCTGACGTACCCAAGGAGGCGTTCTGGTTTGTTGTCCTTAAAACACAATGACACACGTCTCTTCGTTGCACAAGTTTTTCTTTTGTCAAGCCTTCGTCATCCTCCATCACCTAGGAGACAGACTCTCTCTTCTTTCTTTTCCGGTTATTTTACTCTTAAGTTAAAACCTTGTTTGAAAATCCCACCGGAGAACGCCCTGAAAAGGACCAATTGCCAAACCAAGTGTGCTGAATCTCCTACAGACAGACAAGTAACTACAGCACCTGAAGTTATGCAAGTAACAACTTCTTTCCACGCACTTTAAGCTATGTGTAAACTGAGTTTCCTTGCTGGATCTCAAAGGTTTTAACTGTTTGTAATTTGCCATTCCTTTGATCACCTCTGTTCTTCTTGACTTTACTTTCGTTTTCTATATACGTGTATTATGTGTGTATATTTAGCCGTATAACCTTTGTATTCGTAGTTTCATATATTAAAAACATTATATTCATGCTCGATTGTTCTGCTACTCATTCAGAAAACCAAGTCACTTCTGTTTGATTCTGCAACATTGCTTTACGCTTTAAAGCTATAATAGGAAGTTATTCTCGTGGCCAGAGACTAATTTCCTTTTGTAATAGTCTATGAGAAAACTGATGGTTTGCTGGACAAACTAGGATAGTCTTTCTCAAGCCACTATTAAACTAGAACGAATCATATATGTAATTATAATCAGTTGTAATTAATTCACAATATATGCGCATAATTCCCTCTTTGGTCGATCTATATTATAATTAATCATAACACGTTATGATATAATGATATATATCATATATATCATATATATATATATATATATATATATATATATATATATATATATATATATATATATATATATATATATATATATATATATATACATACATACATACATACATACATACATACATACACAGTACAGTCCAAAAGTTTGGAACCACTAAGATTTTTTATGTTTTTAAAAGAAGTTTCGTCTGCTCACCAAGGCTACATTTATTTAATTAAAAATACAGTAAAAAACAGTAATATTGTGAAATATTATTACAATTTAAAATAACTGTGTACTATTTAAATATATTTGACAAAGTAATTTATTCCTGTGATGCAAAGCTGAATTTTCAGCATCGTTACTCCAGTCTTCAGTGTCACATGATCCTTCAGAAATCATTCTAATATGCTGATTTGCTGCTCAATAAACATTTATGATTATTTTCAATGTTGAAAACAGTTGTGTACTTTTTTTTTTTCAGGATTCCTTGATGAATAGAAAGTTCAAAAGAACAGCATTTATCTGAAATACAAAGCTTCTGTAGCATTATACACTACCGTTCAAAAGTTTGGGGTCAGTAAGAATTTTTATTTTTATTTTTTTGAAAAGAAATTAAAGAAATGAATACTTTTATTCAGCAAGGATGCATTAAATCAATCAAAAGTGGCAGTAAAGACATTTATAATGTTACAAAAGATTAGATTTCAGATAAACACTGTTCTTTTGAACTTTCTATTCATCAAATAATCCTGAAAAAAAATATTGTACACAAATATTTTGTACAATTGTACACATTAAATGTTTCTTGAGCAGCAGATCAGCATATTAGAATGATTTCTGAAGGATCATGTGACACTGAAGACTGGAGTAATGATGCTGAAAATTCAGCTTTGCCATCACAGGAATAAATTACTTTGTTAAATATATTCAAATAGAAAACAGTTATTTTAAATTGTAATAATATTTCACAATATTACTGTTTTTTACTGTATTTTTAATTAAATAAATGTAGCCTTGGTGAGCAGACGAAACTTCTTTTAAAAACATTAAAAATCTTAGTGGACTGTACTGTATGTATATATATATATATATATATATATATATATATATATATATATATATATATATATATATATATTTTTTTTTTTTTTTTTTTTTTTTTTTTTTTTTTTTTTTTTTTTTTACCCATGATTTGAGCTAATTGATTAAATACCTGGTGAGCAGACGAAACTTCTTTTAAAAACATTAAAAATCTTAGTGGACTGTACTGTATGTATATATATATATATATATATATATATATATATATATATATATATATATATATATATATATATATATATATATATATATATATATATATATATATATATATATATATATATATATATATATTTTTTTTTTTTTTTTTTTTTTTTTACCCATGATTTGAGCTAATTGATTAAATACCTGTAATTCGCTACAAGTATAAATATGAGGAAACACAAAGGCCAAATTTCCTTAACCATCACAAGGAGTAAAACCAAAGAATATAGTTCTGGGGCCATATTCACAAATAATTTTATCTTACCACAAAGAGTTCTCCTAAATAGCAGTAAATAGTTTTCTCTTGACCCTCTGGGGTCTGAGGATTTTCGGGGCCCTGGAGAAGTTTTGACATGCCATGACATTTGTTCTTTTTTCAGTTGTTCATAAACATATTAATGGAAAAAGTGCCATTACACTGTATTCAGCACAAAATAGGCTACAATAATATGTGAGGAACATGTATGTACAGGTTTGTGTTTTTGAAGGAATAAAATTTATGCGTGGTTATTGAAAAAACAAAAAACTTAAGTCACTGAAATAAAGCCAAAAAAACATATTAAATCTGTGTTCACAAGACTTCTGGGTATTGGAGGTTGTAGACTAGAGTTTTTGCAAAATGAGTATTTCAAAATGATGTAAAAATTACCCTGCCTACTCGTCCATATATAACAATATATTGATTTAGTTTTTGCAAGACACTTTTTGTCAAGAAACACAGTCTGCGTAGAGGCGTGAATCATCATGAATAATCCTGCAAGAATCGCATAATGAGCTGTAATGACTTGCATAATAATGAGGCCTTTCAGTCAGGTAGGCTGTGATCATGTCTCAAGCTCATCATGGTGTATATCAAACATACAGAAAAAACAGCAATACTGTGAAATATTATTACAATTTAAAATAATGTTATTCTATTATATACTTTAACATATAATGCATTTCTGTGATGCAAAGTGTCTGAACAATTGTGTTACCTCTATGGCATTTCATATGCTTAAAAGCATGCACATTTGGATGCACATTTGTATGTTTATGTCAATTTTCTATACAGAGGAGTAATATTTGTTCAATATTTATTGTCATCACTGTGAGCTCTGGATACTGTGTTTTCAATTCATACTTGCAGCCGGAGGGCACTCTGTGCACATTTAGTCCACAAATTAATCTAAAAAAGAACAGGACATTCCAGGAACTAACAGGCTTCCAGAGGTCGCTAACCATGGCTTTAACAAAGATAAACACTTTTCAAGATAATAAATACACGATTGAGACAATGTATACATGTATTGCCTCAGAATTTGCGTCTGAATAGCGCTCCCTCCGTGGGCATGGCCACATTAATGGATAACGAGCTGAATCACGGACTTCTGACATGACTCTTTTTTCATACAGATTACAATAAACAGAATATTTATTTTCAATTTGACTAACACGATTTAAAATCTGACATCTCAACGTTTCTTTAGACACAAGTCTAATTTTTTTGTGATTAGTATTTACTAAGTTACAGTTTATTTTCTGAGAACTATCAGACTGGACTTCGTTCAGAGGGAGACGAGAGATCACGCATCATGTTAGTTTTCTTTATTTTACAAAAAGCACAACATTTTGTTTTTACTCGGAGTGTACATAAATAAAAGAAGATATTCCAGATTAAAATAACTCTTAATTGTATGTGCAACATTGACGGAGTATTTTGAGTCTCTTTCACACTGGTAAGAAAAAAACGAGGTGGTATCGCCGGTGTGACTGCAGACCCGAGGGATTTAAAACCTATTCACAAAGCTGCTGAGACAAACTTTTACTGAGGAATAGAAAGAAGTCTTCAGCTAAGAGAAAGGGTGGGATTGACCTCATTGCTATGGATGATGTCAACATGCTTAAAATAAAAATGTTGTCATATTCATATAAAAACTTTAAAATAAAGTTTGGGTGGAGGACATTCAAATGATCTATTTAATCAGCTCGAGAGGAGGCATATATATAGCCGAGTCACCTAGTTACCTCGACAGTTTTCTGCACCCCTCCACCACCCCGACTCCTCACTCTCGGCTGGTTGCTATTCCCAGGATACAAGAGAGCACTCTGGGTTTGGGATAAATTTCGAGCTCGGAGCCTCTCGCCGGACAGCACGCCAAATATGCTTATTTTACTCTGTTACTCTATTCGACCACTTGTAAAGGCTGAAAAATGCTTCTGCATCGGACCTACACCAGAGGAGCTAGTTTTAACACTAAAATGCTTTGTGAATGCACTCTTAGAGTGCTAAATTCAGGACTGACAAGGCCATTATTTTTAAGAGTTTCTCCTAAATCTGCAAGATAGTAGCTACTTTTAGCCATAAGATGTTTTGTGAATACGGCCCCTGATGTGAAGCAAAAGATTGTTGAGCTTTGCAAAACAGAGAGTGGTTGTAGGAAAATAGCTGAAGCATTGAAAATTCCCATTTTCACCATCTGGGCAATAATTAAGAAGTTCCAATCAACTTAAGATGTTACAAATCTGCCTGGAAGAGGACATGTCAATACAGACCTAAAACACGGTGAGGAGGAGAGTTTGAGTGGCCAATGGCTCTCCAAGGATCACAGCAGAAATTAGTTGAGTCTTGGGGTCAGAAAGCCAAAAAAAAAAAAAAAAAGATCAAACAGCACCTACATCACCACAAGTTGTCCAGGAGGGTTTCAAGAAAATCCTCCTCACTCATCCATAAACAAGCTCCAGCATATTCAGTTGTCAGACACAACTGGAACTTAAACCGGGAGTGGCTTCTAAGGTCAGATGGAACTAAAAAAAAAAAAAAAAAAAATGATGGGTTTGGTGCACGCAGAGATAAAAAGTACCCCATGCCCACGGTTAAATATACTGATGGATCTTTAATGTTGTGGGCCTATTTTTCTGCTGGAGGTCCTGGACATCTTGTTCAGATACATGACATTATGGATTCTAGCAAATACAAACAGATAAAAAAATCCAAACCTGACCACCTCTGCGAGAAATCTTATAACAGGGCTTGGTTGGATATACCATCAGGAAAATATGTTCCAAAACAAACATCAAAATTAACATAAAAATGGGTCACTGAGCACAAAAGGAAGCTTCTGCCATGGCCATCCCAGTCCCCTGACCTGAATACTATAGAAAATGAGTGGGGTGAACTGAAGACAAGAAGCACAAAATGTAACTGGGAATCTGAAGGATCTGGAGAGATTCTGTATGGAGGAATGGTCTCTGATCTCTTCTCAGATATTCTCCAAACTCATCAGGCATTATCCAGTAGGTGAAGACTCAGAGCTCTTATCTTGGAAAAAGGAGGTTGACAAAGTATTGAATAAAAGGGTGCCAATAATTGTGGCCAACATATTTTTTAAGAAAAACATTTATTTCATAAAGAGATGTTTCCCACATTTTCAATTTTTTTACTTCAATAAAAGGTTAGATTTTTGAGAATGTTTTTGAATAAAATATCAAAAGGATTAACAATGTAGATTTATTTTTACAGGCTTCTTTGTTCATATTTACCAATAATTCTGACCACAACTACATAAATGGACAATGGTGAACATATTTAGACTAGGTGTGAAGCCTGTTTTTTTTTTTTTTTTTTTTTTTTTTTTTCCCCAGACAGTTGAATATAACTTTCTAAAAAGTCCAGTACAAACGTTACTGTAGAAACGTTACATGCATGCATGCAGAGGAGCTGAAAAGGTCACTGCGACTCACTGCGTGAACACCTGATGACCTACAGTAGTGCACTTTACACATGCATTTACACATATATTACAACTATTGATCGACTGATATTGATTTTTTAGAACTGATACCGATAATTTGTGTGTTTATGTGCACGATAACCGATATGCAGAACCAATATTTATTTACTATTATACTTCTGTTTTTGACACGATTACACCACTGAACTGAACAAACCATTTTATTTATATCAATCACTCCCTCCTTGCATAGAAAACAAATCTTATTTATACATCAGTAAATAGAGGAGTCTGAAAGTGCAAAAAAAAAAAAAAAAATTTAAAAAAAGTGCAGTTACTAAACTGTTTTTGTTTAAAAAATAAAATCTTTGATGGGGCAAAAAAAAAAAAAAAAAAAAAAAAAGTCAAATAAATAAAGCATATAAAGGTAATCCTAACCAATTAAAAATAAAATAAAATAAAACAATCTAAATCACCTGAAAATATAGCATTGTTATTTTAATGTAGCTTAATACTCCCAGTTGAGCAGAACTAGGTTGTAGTGTAGAAAATAGTCTTTCAGCATTCTGCCCCATAAGCCTGCTTTGTTGGTTTGTTGAAAATTAGTAGTCTTCCATGATCATTTTAATCTTCATATTACAAAAATAATTTTATTTGTGAAAAGCATCAGCAGCAACACTAATGTTAACACTCTGAGGTCTGAGGTATCGCCGGCAATACCACCGCGTTTTTTTTCTTACCAGTCTTAAAGAGACTCAAAATACTCTGTCAATGTTGCACATACAATTAAGAGTTATACACCATTTTAATAAGTGGAATATCTTCTTTTATTTGTGTACACTCCTCAATGGAGAGTAAAAACAAAATGTTGGGCTTTTTGCAAAATAAAGAAAACTATCATGATGCGTGATCTCTCGTCTCCCTCTGAACGAAGTCCAATCTGATAGTTCTCAGAAAATGAACTGTAACTTAGTGAATACTAATCACAAAAAAATTAGACTTATGTCTAAAAAAACGTTGAAATGTCAGGTTTTAAATCGTGTAAGTCAAATCGAAAACAAATATTCTCTGTTTATGTAATCTGTATGAAAAGAGAGCCATGTCAGAAGTCCTTGATTCAGCTCATTATCCGCTAATGCGGGCATGCCCACGGAGCCAGCGCTATTCAGACGCAAATTCTGAGGCAATGCATGCATTCATCGTCTCAATTAGGGCTGCACGATTAATTGCACGAGATTGTCATGCGTGTCTCATCAGTAAAGCCGGTTCTGTGATTAGCGGTAAATGTCCATCACCTGCTTTCAAATGGAGCGGCACTTAATATACAGAGCCGTAGTTCGCGGACAAGCTACGCAATATCGTGTTCATAATCGCAGATGAATCGCTTTCGATTACGAACGCGATATTGCGTAGCTTGTCCGCGAACTACGGCTCTGTATATTAAGTGCCACTCCATTTGAAAGCAGGTGATGGACATTTACCGCTAATCACAGAACCGGCTTTACTGACGAGACACGCATGACAAAAGCATGCGATTAATCGTGCAGCCCTAGTCTCAATCGTGTACAGGGAGTGCAGAATTATTAGGCAAGTTGATTTTCTGATCATATTTTTTTTCCAAGCACATTTTATCAATTCCAATCCACATCAATCTTAATAACTACTATTAATATTGTTTTTAATCATTTATAAGTGATATATAATTGTTCATGAAGGCTGGAAATGAAAAATGCCTTATATTCAGGTGTGCAGAATTATTAGGCAGGTTTTCTTTTACAGGCAAAATGAGCCAAAAAAGAGATTTAACTCAGACTGAAAAGTCAAAAGTTATTAAATACTTATGAGAAGGACGCAATACTAATGCAATACTAGAAATTGCAAAGTTAAAGCATGACCAAGGGACAGCAAAATGCTCATTGGGTCAGCGGGGTCAAACAAAAACAGGTGGAAAAGAAAAGACACATGTTAACTGCAAAATAATTAAGAATTAAGGTGAAGAATTAAGTGTAAAACAATCAGGAACCCTTTAGTCTCCAGCGCCACCATTTTCCAGAACTGTAATCTACCTGGAGTCTCCAGAAGTGCAAGGTGTCAGGATCTCAGAGACTTTACGAAGGTAAAGAATCCTAAAAAATGATCCACTCTTAATAAGAATCTCAAGCTGAAGTGTTATAAAATACATGAAGACTGGGTTTTTATAGGCCTTATAGACAGACAGCTTGAGAGTGACTCCTGAAGGACCAGCACCACATCCTCTTGTACCACTGTTTGAAGAATTTATCTTCCAGAATCTGGCAGTAAGTTTTGGAAGATCAGTTTTAGTCCATCTCTGCAAGACGGACATTTCAGGATAAGAGATGGACTAAAAGTGAACTCAAACACCTTACTGCCAGATTCTGGAAGATAAATTCTTCAAACAGTGGTACAAGAGATTGTGGTGCTGGTCCTTCAGGAGTCACTCTCAAGCTGTCTGTCTATAAGGCCTATAAAAACCCAGTCTTCATGTATTTTATAATAGCTTGTGATTCTTATTAAGAGTGGGTTATTTTTTAGGATTCTTTAGCTAACGTAAGTCTCTGAGATCCTGACACCTTGCACTTCTGGAGACTCCAGGTAGGTTGCAGTTCTGGAAAATGGTGTTGCTGGAGACTAAAGGGTTCCTGATTGTTTCACACTTTATTCTTCACCTTAATTCTGAATTATTTTGCAGTTAACATGTGTCTTTTCTTTTCCACCTGTTTTTGTTTGACCCCGCTGACCCAATGAGCATTTTTCTGTCCATTAGTCATGCTTTAACTTTGCAATTTCTAGTATTGAATTAGTATTGCGTCCTTCTCATGAGTATTTAATAATTTCTGACTTTTCAGTCTGAGTTAAATCTCTTTTTTGGCTCATTTTGCCTGTAAAAGAAAACCTGCCTAATAATTCTGCACACCTGAATATAAGGCATTTTTCATTTCCAGCCTTCATGAACAATTATATATCACTTATAAATGATTAAAAACAATATTAATATTAGATATTAAGATTGATGTGGATTGGAATTGGTAAAATGTGCTTGGAAAAAAAATATGATCAGAAAATCAACTTGCCTAATAATTCTGCACTCCCTGTATTTATTGTCTTGAAAAGTGTTTTGAATAGCCATAGTTAGCGATCTCTGGCCTCCGGCTGCAAGTATGAATTGAAAACACAGTATCCAGCACTCATAGTAATGACAATAAATCCTGAATAAATATTAGGCCTACTTTTCTGTATAGAAAATTGACAAACATATGAGAATCCATCAATATTTCTCCAAATGTGCATGCTTTTAAGCTAAAAGCCTATATGAAATTCCATAGAGGTAACATAATTGTTCAGACACTTTGCATCACACAAATACATAAAGAATATAATAGAATACCATTATTTTAAATTGTAATAATATTTCACAGTATTGCTGTTTTTTCTGTATGTTTGATATACACCACATGATCACAGAGGGTTTTTTCACAGCCTACCTGACTGAAAGAGCTCATTATTATGCAAGTAATTTCAGGTCATTATTATGTGATTCTTTTGTCTTCTCAGGTGTGAATCACCCATTATTCATAATGATTCACACCTCCACGCATACTGTGTTTCTTGACCAAAGATGTTTTAGAAAATTTAAATCTCTCTATTGTTTTATATGAAAGAGTAGTCAGCATAATTTTTACATAATTCTGAAGCAAAAAGTCTAGTCTACAACCTCCAATACCCAGAAGTCTTGTGAACACAGATTTAATATTATTTTTTTGGCCTTATTTCAGTGACTTAAGTTTTTTGTTTTTTTCAATAACCACGCATAAACGTTATTCCTTCAAAAACACAAACATGTACATACATGTTCCTCACATATTATGGTAGCCTAGTTTGTGCTGAATACAGTGTAATGACACTTTTGTCATTAATATGTTTATGAACAACTGAAAAAAGCACAAATGTCAGGGCATGTCAAAACTTCCCCAGGCCCCAAATCAGCCTCAGACTCCAGGGGGTTAACTATAAGCAAAATGAATGTAGAATGTCTAATGTTTTCAAATGGAGAAAATAAATTAAAGACAGGAGTCATATCAACTTTGCAGAAATGTAATACTTCATTTTAAACTACAGTTTTAGTAGATTTATAAGCTGTTTAAAAGGCTAAAGAGTGAAGAATAAACAAAATGTCATATTTTATTACATTTCTCAACTGGTATGTTATCAGAATTAATAATGTTTTGTCATTCTAGATTATGAAATATCTGCTGACAAAGCGCTGTTTATCTATGCATTTGCACAGAACTATACTCGAACTGTGATCACTCACGGAGATAATAAATAATTAATGTCCATAGAGTTGTGTTTACTTGGATGTTTATTAGCGAATTAATGATTATATAGTAAATGTTTATATAATTACGGTGTTTTAAACAAGTGAATCTTGTACAAAGTTACATGCTGTGGCCGTGCTGGAGTGAAAAGCTAAATGCAGACGACTTCACGAGAATAATGATGAGCATAGTCAACAGAGAGAGAATTAAATTCAGCGCTTTTATTACCAACATGTGCTCATTCATGGCTGTATTATTCAATTCATGCAAAGTTACATCTTTTTTGGGACAGGATATGACGAATTATCTTACGTGGCTCCATGAGCTTGTCTCTATTTCTTAGAGACGAGATGCATAAACTAGCTACATTTCAGGCATTTATATAGCCAGGGTTCATGCAGGTTTCAGTAAGTCAAATTTAAGACCTTTTTAAGACATTTTAAGACCATAAAGATTGAAATTTAAGACCTACACGAAGCATTACCAAAAAATATTCTAATCAAAGAAATTCTGAAAAAATAATTTTATTTCAATGAATTCAGTCATTGAAAAAGTATTAATTTAATTTACAGATAAAGCAATCACATTAGTAACCTTCCACACACAACAGTGTGCCAAAATGCCCAAAACCTTAGGCCCAAAATGAAAATTGGCTAAAACAAACTTGCCCTCAAATAGAATAGATTTCATCTCATATTTATTTACATTACGAAACAGCATATTAATAGCCTAATAGAGATTGAACAGGCTACTCCAACCCAGGTAACAACCAATGTAGCACACACACACACACACACACACACACACACACACACACACACACACACACACACTCACTCACACCAGATAATCCACATTAGATAGACACTTACCTCGGAATAATTAGAGTATCTATCTATCTATCTATCTATCTATCTAACATGGATTATCTGATGTATGCGTATGTGTGTGTGTGTGTGTGTGTGTGTGTGTGTGTCCCGCACTGTCCCATGAACTGTGAGCCCAGGCTAATTGGCCGAGTCCGCTGAAGGCATTTTGCGGCTAGCTTGTGTTTCTCCGCTCTGGCGTGTGACTACAGCACCTTCTAAGTCCCTTGGCATCCCTTTTTTTGCAAAGTTTGCAGTGAGCCTTGTACTGTACATGGAGCTGGGTACCACTTGTAACCAACAGCAGAAATCGCTGTAATCTAGCCATGTCTCGTTGAAAGTAACTCTGAGGAGACGCAGACGTATTTCGCAGGCAGGTATTGCATTTATCAGGGGATTTGTAGTTTTATCACCACGTATACCAACACCAATATACCCCAGAAAGAACTACGACTAGCTACTTTTTTGCTACTTTGTAACAACTTTTAGCAGGTAGCGTTTCTGGAAATGGGTAAAAAAAAAATTTAGACCTGACTAAATGAAATTTAAGACCTCGGATGAAAATCTGGCCGTTTTTAAGACTTTTTAAGACCTTAAATTTAAAGTTCAGAATTGTAGACATTTTAAGACTTTTTAAGACCCCACGGGAACCCTGTATAGCACATCTAATTTGTGTATTAATGGCTGTTATGTTAAATAAAGTTTCCTGATTTCAGCAAAGCAGGTAAGTATACTTTACCTGTGCACACAGTTGTCTCGTCTCCCCTCAGATGCGCTGTAATGGCAATCCTGTGCGCAATTCTCAAAACACCCACAAGATGGCGGTGTTTATCGTTAAATCCGATATTACAAAACTGATAACCGATTATTGTAAAATGCTTAAAGGGATAGTTCACCCAAAAATGAAAATTTGATGTTTATCTGCTTACCCCCAGTGCATCCAAGATGTAGGTGAATTTGTTTCTTCAGTCGAACGCAAATTATGATTTTTAACTGCAACCGCTGCCGTCTGTCAGTCAAATAATAGCAGTGGATAGGAACTTCAACTATAACAGTAAATAAAACTTGCTAAGACAAATCCAAATTAAACCCTGCGGCTCGTGACGACACATTGATGTCTTAAGACACGAAACGATCGGTTTGTGTGAGAAACCGAACAGTATTTATATCATTTTTTACCTCTAAAACACCACTATGTCCAACTTCGTTCAGCTTCCTGTTAGTGAGGTCAAAAAACGCGTTCTGACGACGGAAGTGATGTCTCGCCCATATACTTCAATGAGCGCGAGACATCACTTCCGTTGTCAGAGCGCGATCAGACCTCACACACCGGAAGCTGAACGGAGTTGGACATAGTGGTGTATTAGAGGTAAAAAATGATATAAATACTGTTCGGTTTCTCACACAAACCGATCGTTTCGTGTCTTAAGACATCAATGTGTCGTCACGAGCCGCAGGGTTTAATTTGGATTTGTCTAAGCAAGTTTTATTTACTGTTATTGTAGAAGTTCCTATCCACTGCTATTATTTGACTGACAGACGGCAACGGTTGCAGTTAAAAATCATAATTTGCGTTCGACTGAAGAAAAAAAGTCACCTATATCTTGGATGCCCTGGGGGTAAGCAGATAAACATCAAATTTTCATTTTTGGGTGAACTATCCCTTTAAATATCGGGAAAAATAACGGTAAATCGCTATATCAGTCGATCTCTAATTACAACAATGCCATTGCTGTGCACATCAACGATTTTACAATGTTTGCAAACCATGTTCATGTGTTGGATATACTGTTGAAATGCCTTCCATTGCTGTGTTACTTTTAGGAATTGTCTCGAAATATTTTAGTCATTGTGCAGCAGCAGGTTAGCATACATCAGCCATTTGTACATTTGAATGTGTTACTTATTCAAACATCCTTTCGTTAACAACAATTCAAGAAAAACTGCTTTGAAAACACCAGTTAATCACCAAAAAAAGGTTAAAAAAAAAACTGCATATAAGACGAGAAACACTGTTCTACCAAATCTGTCGACATGAACCGTGAGCATGCAACAGATGAAATAAGAGACCTATTGCAAACACAAAGCAGTGAGACAGATGAATTCACATAGAAAGACAGGGTGGGAGTGTGTATGTGAGAGAGACTGACCTTTGACAGCCTCGTCCACAACCTCCACCACTCTATCAATCTGCTGAACCTACAGAGAGAAACCGAGACATGAGAATATCAGATTGCCATCTGCACAAATTCAATGTAATCACACACTCTGAAGAAAAACTGATAATGGGGTCAAATAGTATGTTCTGGTCCTCAAATTAAATTAAACTTAGAGACCCAAATAAGCTGTGTGTCATCTGAAAGTTTCTGATCTAGTCACCTGAGCTGCTTATGGTTTGTGTTCAACTTGTGTTCAAACACTCCACTCTCACTCAGATATAAAAAAAAAAAAAAAAAAGCTGGTGCACCTATTGGTGTAACTATGTAACTGCAGAAAGAGTCAGCACAAGGGCCTGTTTGTACCTGGTCACAACATGTGTTCTGTATGATCAGATAGCTATCTGATTTGTTAAAATGATTCCATTTACACTTGGCCGCATAAATGAATACATATCAGATCTTCAATTCCCATGATACATGCAGATTTACTGTAACAGAGTTCACATCAATGAAAGCAACAGATATGAGCTGCGTTTTCTTTATCATCAGCTAATTTCAAGATAAAATAATACAATAGATGAGAGCGCGGCATCAGCACCAGTAAGATAATTACTGGTCCCTCTTTTTAATGAAGATGATTATGTGTTGAACGTTTGTGACTTATTTTCAGGTTCATTTGTTTGCGTGTTGGCTTGCTGAAGTGAAACTCTACTCATCTGCAGCAATGCGTGTCACAGTAGCGTTGTCATATCTGGCTATAACATGTTACATAGCCTATAACAAGCTCTCACACGTTTATTTATATATATATATATATATATATATATATATATATATATATATATATATATATATATATATATATATATATATATATACACACACACAATTTTTGGAGGAGTACAATTTATATATGTGGTTTTAAAGGGGACATCGGATGCCAATTTTCCATAGGTTAGTATGATTCATTTGGGTCTTCATGAAAAGTCTATAACATATATTGATTAAAATTTCTTAAAGGGATAGTTCGCCCAAAAATGAAAATTTGATGTTTGCTGACCCCCAGTGCATCCAAGATGTAGGTGACTTTTTTTTCTTCAGTAGAACAGAAATGATGATTTTTAACTGCAACCGTTGCCGTCTGTCAGTCAAATAATGGGAGTGGATGGGAACTCGAACAATCGTCGAAAAAACTTGCATAGACAAATCCAAATTAAACCCTGCGGCTCGTGACGACACATTGATGTCCTAAGACACGAAATGATCGGTTTGTGCGAGAAACCAAACAGTATTTATATCATTTTTTACCTCTAATACACCACTATGTCCAACTGCGTGCAGCACTCGCTTAGTGAGGTCTGATCGTGCTCTGACAACGGCAGTAATGTCTAGCACTCATTGAAATATATGCGCGAGACATCACTGCCGTTGTCAGAGCGCGATCAGACCTCACCAACCGAGTTGACTTTTTTTCTTACTGAAGAAAAAAAGTCACCTACATCTTTGATGCGCTGGGGGTAAGCAGATAAACATCAAATTATCATTTTTGGGTGAACTATCCCTTTAATGGTAGTGTAAAAAAAAACACCCTTTTTTACCTCGTCAAAGCACAGCAAACCGTTTCAGTGCATGTCCCTTTAAAAAAGCTACTGTTCACCCCACCCCTATCTTCTGTGAGCAGGCTGTAAACACTATTTGGCAGGTATTGCACTGAACTCACCATTCTTATTTATGCAGTTATAAATGCTCAAAAACGATTAAAATACATTTGAAAATTACTTGTTAGTCATTAACTAACACTTTTATAAATCTTATTGTAGTGTTACCATGTTATCTTTACATAAAATGTACACAGTTTGTAATAAGACAATCACCTTAATGCATTATTCATTATAAAAGTGCAGTTATGAATTACAGTGAGAAGGTTCTAAATAGAAATGATAACATATGTTTGTTCAACTGTATTATTTTGATAATGAACAAACTGCGATGTCACGTTTGCAGTGCTTTGTTGTGTGTGCGTGAGGCGCCAGTGCGATCAAACAGCAGTCTATGCAAGGGACTTGCCTCATCGTCATGACAACGGTTCATGGCCAGGTCAGATTACATTAGAGTTTGTTGTTGTTTGTTGGAAAATCATACCACACTGCTCAGACATTTCCCCATCCCAACAAACGGTGATTAAACATGTTCAGTCGGGTGAAAACAAACTCACAGGGGTATCACACTAGCTGTGTCTCATTTCGGAGGCTGCGTCCTGATCCAACAGACATGTTTGTTGGCTTTTATCTGTGCGGTGTGAACTGGCCTTTAACTTTAGTAGCATTCGTATAACTAGCTAACTTGCAAAGTTTCATAAAAAAAAAAAAAACTATAACGTTACTCGCGTCTTCTGGAGGTACTGAGCCATCCTTCAAGAACTTTTTAGCAAAACAAACTTTTTAGCGCAGACATAAACGCATATAGGTAGATCCGGGGGCTCATTCCCTTCAAAAACAAAATAAATCCACTGCGTCTTCAGCGGCTCAGATGTCGAGAGTAAAGGACGACTGCTATGTTCATTCTTATATCCAATAACAAAACGCCTCAGTTGCTTAGGAGACATTCTTGTCTACACCTGCGCGGCGTCAAAACAACGACAGACTATTTACTGCTCACTCAGGATGGGTCTATGCTAAAACGGCAGTGTCCATCAAGAGTCGTGGGAGGGACCTGTGCAAATTTACGTCACTTTGCCAAGAATCTGTGATCGGCTTGATCTGACAAAGTTCTTATGATTTGTGGAGATTAAAAAAAAGCTCTGGGTGGATTTTTATCATTATAGGGTGGTTGTGTAGACACACTTCCAACACACATTTATGTCCAAACACCATGTAAAAGTGAATTTTGCATTCGATGTCCCCTTTAACAACCAGATGCATTTACACTTGTCCAGTTTCATTTGGAATGCATCTCAAATCACCTCATGAAGGTATTTAACCCTCTGGAGTCTGAGGCTGATTTGGGGCCTGGAGAAGTTTTGACATGCCCTGACATTTGTGCTTTTTTCAGTTGTTCATAAACATATTAATGGAAAAAGTGTCATTACACTGTATTCAGCACAAACTAGGCTACAATAATATGTGAGGAACATGTATGTACATGTTTGTATTTTTGAAGGAATAACGTTTATGCGTGGTTATTGAAAAAAAAAAAAAAAAAAAACTTAAGTCACTGAAATAAGGCCAAAAAATAATATATATGTGTTCACAAGACTTCTGGGTATTGGAGATTGTAGACTAGAGTTTTTGCTTCAAAATGATGTAAAAATGATCCTGCCTACTCCTTCATATAAAACAATAGAGAGATTTAAATTTTCTAAGACACTTTTTGTCAAGAAACACAGTATGCGTGGAGGCGTGAATCATCATGAATAAAGGGTCATTTACACCTGAGAAGACAAAAGAATCGCATTAAAAAACCTGTAATGACCTGCATATTAATGAGGCCTTTCAGTCAGGAAGGCTGTGAAAAAACCCTCTGTTACCATGTCTCAAGCTCATCATGATGTATATCAAACATACAGAAAAAAACAGCAATACTGTGAAATATTATTACAATTTAAAATAATGGTATTCTATTATATACTAATATCATGTATTTCTGTGATGCAAAGTGTCTGAACAATTATGTTACCTCTATGGCATTTCATATAGCCTTTTAACTTAAAAGCATGCACATTTCGAGAAATATTGATGGATTCTCATATGTTTATGTCAATTTTCTATACAGAGGAGTAATATTTATTCAATATTTATTGTCATCATTATGAGCGCTGGATACTGTATTCAATTCATACTTGTAGCCGGAGGGCACTCTGTGCACATTTAGTCCACAAATGCCTCCTAAAGAAGAATAGGCCATGTGACAATCCAGGAACTAACCGAACTAACAGATGCTTCCAGAGATCTCTAACTATGGCTATGCAAAACAGTTTTGAAGACAATAAATACACGAGTGAGACGATGTATACATGTATTGCCTCAGAATTTGCGTCTGAATAGCGCTGGCTCCGTGGGCGTGGTCGCATTAGCGGATAATGAGCTGAATCACGGGCGTCTGACATGGCTCTGTTTTCATACAGATTACATAAACAGAATATTTGTTTTTGATTTGACTTACACAATTTAAAACCTGACATTTCAACTTTTTTAGACACAAGTCTCATTTTTGTGTCATTACTATTCACTAAGTTAAAGTTCATTTTCTGAGAACTATCAGATTGGACTTCGTTCAGAGGGAGACGAGAGATCACGCATCATGTTAGTTTTCTTTATTTTGCAAAAAGCACAACATTTTGTTTTTACTCTGAGTGTACACAAATAAAAGAAGATATTCAACAGATTAACACTCTGAGGTCTAAGGTATCGCCGGCGATACCACCGCGATTTTATTTCTTACCAGTGTGAAAGAGACTCAAAATACTCCGTCAATGTTGCACATACAATTAAGAGTTATACACCATTTTAATCTGTGGAATATCTTCTTTTATTTGTGTACACTCAGAGTAAAAACAAAATGTTGTGCTTTTTGTAAAATAAATAAAACTAACCTGAAGCGTGATCTGTCAACTCCCTCTGAACGAAGTCCAATCTGATAGTTCTCAGAAAATGAACTGTAACTTAGTGGATACTAATGACACAAAAATGAGACTTATGTCTAAAAAAACCTTGAAATGTCAGGTTTTAAATCGTGTAAGTCAAATTGAAAACAAATATTCTCTGTTTATATAATCTGTATGAAAAGAGAGCCATGTCAGAAATCCGTGATTCAGCTCATTATCCGCTAATGCGGCCACGCCCACAGAGCGAACGCTATTCAGATACAAATTCAGTCAATACATGCATACATCGTCTCAATCGTGCATTTATTGTCTTGAAAAGTGTTTTGAATAGCCATAGTTAGCGATCTCTGGCCTCTGTTAGTTCAGTTCCTGGAGAGTCACATGGCCTGTTCTTCTTTAGATTAATTTGTGGACTAAAGGTGTACAGAGCGCCCTCCGGCTGCAAGTATGAATTGAAAACACAGTATCCAGTGCTCATAGTAATGACAATAAATATTGAATAAATATTACTCCTCTGTATAGAAAATTGACAAACATATGAGAATCCATCAATATGTCTCCAAATGGGCATGCTTTTAAGCTAAAAGCCTATATGAAATGCCACAGAGGTAACAATTGTTCAGACACTTTGCATCACAGAAATACATTATATTTTAAAGAATATGATAGAATACCATTATTTTAAATTGTAATAATATTTCTCAGTATTGCTGTTTTTTCTGTATGTTTGATATACACCATATGATGAGCTTGAGACATGATCACAGAGGGTTTGTTCACAGCCTACCTGACTGAAAGGCCTCATTATTATGCAAGTCATTTCAGGTCATTATTATGTGATTCTTTTGTCTTCTCAGGTGAGAATCACCCATTATTCATGATGATTCATGCCTCCACGCATACTGTGTTTCTTGACAAAATGTGTCTTACAAAATTTAAATCTCTCTATTGGTTTACATGAACAAGCAGGCAGCATAATTTTTTACATCATTCTGAAGCAAAAACACGCACATATATATATATTATTTTGTGTCCTTATTTCAGTGACTTAAGTTTTTTTTTTTTTTTTCAATAACCACGCATAAACGTTATTCCTTTAAACATGTACATACATGTTTCTCACATATTATTGTAGCCTAGTTTGTGCTGAATACAGTGTAATGACACCTTTTCCATTAATATGTTTATGAACAACTGAAAAAAGCACAAATGTCAGGGCATGTTAAAACTTCTCCAGGGCCCCGAAAATCCTCAGACCCCTGAGGGTTAAAATGGTGTATAACTCTTAATTGTATGTGCAACATTGACAGAGTATTTTGAGTCTCTTTCACACTGGTAAGAAAAAAACAGAGGTGGTATTGCCGGCGATACCTCAGACTCCAGAGTGTTAAATGATCGGATTTAAATTAGTCTCGAAAGCAAGACTAACTAAGTATTACTAAATTAGGGCATTTATACCTGGTCTTTTCATGATTGGATAGCTATCCGATCAGAGAAAACGCATGAATTGACCAGGTGTAAAAAGGCCATAAAATCGTAACCACTTAACCCCTTAGCATTCCTGTAAAATTTGCCAAAAACGCCTATAAAAGGCATACCCAAAGTAAACTGCATGCTGTTATTGTACCATTTGGAATTCTTTTTCTAACTTCCCTCGGTGTTTCACTATGGGATATTGCTTTGGGCGTGACCAACTACGGAAGCTCCTTTGACACCACGTCTGTCCTTGACAGACAGGTCGATCTGAGATCAGGCTCAGCCCCACCTATATCACTCAAGTCAACCCCTATCAAGATCATTCACGCTTTTTTCCCATGAGGGACTACAAGCTCTCTCAGCACATTCGACGTCGTTGCTGATTTTGCTAAACTGTTCAACAGGCAGACCATCATTGGATTACGCCACTGAACGCGACATCAGTGGATTGGATTGTGTTGAGTGACATCATAAATTCTGAATAGTGTCCACATCAAGGTGAGCTATTCTGTTCAGACTACCTCGTATTAACTTACGATCTTCAGTGGCGTCAAGCCAACTTCAGGCGTTAAGGCGAGCCGTTGGAAGCGATAACTACCCGACGATTACCTTTTCACTCTTCAGCCATCATGTCGACGGTCATTACCCCTGCCAAAGGGAATGAGTCGAAGAGCAGGGAGGCTGCATCCCGCCCGTGTCCATCGTCATGTGGAGCAACCATCTCGGGCAGGGACCCTCACCCAATGCGCATCATGTGTATGGGTCCAAAACACGGTCAAACGTCGCTTGCGGACCCACAAACATGAGTTCACTGTGCATCAATGCCGGTGAAAATATTAGAGAGAATGCTGAGAGCAGCGGTGGCTAACCAACAAGACCCATGTCTGTCAGGAGCTGCCACAAAATCTTCGGCTACTGAGTATCATACACAAGCTACCACGAGCTGGGTGGACATGATGGAAGCTGAATCCCCAGATATGCCTCCTCTGTTCGAGGGCCTTCTCGTGTAGGAGGAGGAAGAACCGGTTGACGAGGACGCAGAGGGCGATGCTAACTCTGACCTCCTCGACTAAGACATGGATGATGAGGAAGAGGAAAATAATTCTCCATTCTCTATCCCACAGTCTAGACCACCCAGCACGACTGACTCAGCCTCTCAGGCAGACAGTAACCTGCATGAGGTGTGTAAACAAGCCGCGGCGAAACTGGGCCTAGCTTGGCCTGCGGCACAAGATGCGGAAGGAGCAGAGAGAGACCTTTATGATGGAAAAAGGCAGCAGCCTGCTCAACCCACAGCGAGACAACTCCTGCCCGCTGTGCCTGCTTGCATGAAGGAAATGTCTCGCCATTGGTGCAGCCCTTTTAAGAGCAAGCACCCGGCCAAAGGATATTCTTAGCTGGAGATTCAGGGGATGGGAGAGCTGGGGCTGGCCGGACCCCCAGCGAATGAGTCTTCAGTGGCCTATCATCTCCACCCGAATGGGAGCTCTATTTCTGCCTCATCTCAAATTTCATTGCCGAGCAATATGGAACATCCATCTATCAGAGGATGTATAAGTATGCGGCGCAATTGGTGTTCTCGCTGAATACATTGACTTTACTGTCAGCGTATCAAGCAGAGATTTTGGAGGAGATGCGGCAACAGCTTGACACAGGAGTGCTGAACCCAGCACTCTGGGACTAAATACGTGTGGTGAACGATTTAATTCTCTGCTCTTCACGTGGAGTGGTTCAGGGCTGTGGCCGCATGATGGGTCTGGTCCTGTCAGGTGAGCGTCCAATCCAACTAAAGGTCTGTTCGGACCAGCTCTCGAGAAAATGAGAGAAATCAGCACGCTCAGGAAACAAGAGGAGGAAGCTTTTAACCTCTGTTTACCACACAAGCAAACACCCTCTCAGCCAGCGCAACAGGGCTTTGCAGCAGTAGCTGCAGCGAGAGGGAGACAGACGGGGGCTTGAACATGAGACCTGCTCTCAGCGGGCAGCATACTGGCCAACGCCCGCCCCACCCAGAGGAGCGGAAGAAGCAGCGTGCAACCTGACACAAAAAAGTTCCTCTTCACTTCTCTCTCCGACGTCATCAACGCGCGCCCACGAGGGAGAAGTATACAGGTGGACTCTCTCGGCCTTCATACTCAATTGGCGTGCCAATATTAGACCTCTGCGTGTTAAACAAGCACCTACGAAAGTATTCATTCAAAATGATGACACACAAAATGCTTTGTCGATCCATCCGCCAGGGCGCTTGGTTTGTGAACGATCTGTCAGACGTATATTTTCACATAGATGTTTACCCGTCTCAGAAAATATCTCAGGTTTGCATACCGAGACACTACTTACGAGTTTCAAACTATGCCTTTCAGTCTATCTTTAGGGCCGAGAACTTTTACCACATGTGTGGAAGCAGCACTTTTTCCATTGAGAAACAACGGAATAAGAATATTGTCTTACATAGACGATTATCTGATATGCTCCTTGTCAAAGGAGCAAGTGGTCAGAGACACAGACAGGGTGTTAATGCATCTCAGAAGCTTGGGATTCAGAATAAACATGAAAAAGAGCCGCTTAGAGCCCACGCAATGCACAGAATATCTGGGGCTCAGAATAAACTCTCTTATCGAGTCAACCTGACGGAGGGGAGAATCACGTCGTTCACTCAGTGTCTCTCCCGTTTTCAGACAAGGAAAGTTGGATGCTGGGTTTAATGGCGTCAGTGATTTCGGTAGTACATATGGGACTTCTCATGATGAGAGACTTTCAGTGCTGGATCGCGCATTTACGTCTGTGTTACCGATGACATCTCAGTCGACCGGTGAGAATAGCGTGTGTCAGAGCGCTCAGATATTGGAAAAACCCTGCTACTCTCAGAACGGGGATTCCCTTGGAGGCAGTGTCGTCGAGAGTTACTATGATGAAAACAGACAATTCTACAGTGGTTGAGTATATCAACCGGCAGGTTACCATCCTCACTCAGACAGGATAGATCTTTGGGCCTGGCCCGTGAGAGGTGGAATTTGAGTGCAGCAGGTCGGAGTGGTGTGGGCAGAGTCATATTGCCCCTTTCCAGGGCTCAGAGAGGGACATATTATGTTTTCTCCAGGACCTGCTAGATAAATGGAAGGCTTTTTCTTCCCTGAAGGTATATTTAGCAGCTATTTCTGCTTGTCATGTTAGTTTTGGTGACAAGATGGTGGGTCAGCACCCCTTAATAAGTCGTTTTATGAAAGGGCCACACCGTAAGAGGCCAGTGGCCAGGCAGATGGTCCCCTTGTGGGATTTGTCGTTGGTTTTAGATGCCCTTTCTTAACACCCTTTTGAGCAGTTAGAGGGCATTGGGTTGAAGTTTCTCTCTCTTAACCCTCTGGGGTCTGAGGATTTTCGGTGCCCTAGAGAAGTTTTGACATGCCCTGACATTTGTGCTTTTTTAAACATATTAATGGAAAAGTGTCATAACACTGTATTCAGCACAAACTAGGCTACAATAATATGTGAGAAACATGTATGTACATGTTTGTATTTTTGAAGGAATAACGTTTATGCATGGTTATTGAAAAAACAAAAAACTTAAGTCACTGAAATAAGGACAAAAAAATAATATATATGCGTTAACAAGACTTCTGGGTATTGGAGGTTGTAGACTAGAGTTTTTGCTTCAGAATGATGTAAAATTATGCTGCCTACTCGTTCATGTAAAACAATAGAGAGATTTAAATTTTGTAAGACACTTTTTGTCAAGAAACAGTATGCGTGGAGGCGTGAATCATCATGAATAATGGGTGATTCTCACCTGAGAAGACAAAAGAATCACATAATAATGACATGAAATGACTTGCATAATAATGAGCTCTTTCAGTCAGGTAGGCTGTGAAAAAAACCCTCAAGCTCATCATATGTGCATATTAAACATACAGAAAAAAACAGCAATACTGAGAAATATTATTACAATTTAAAATAATGGTATTCTATTATATTCTTTCAAATATAATGTATTTCTGTGATGCAAAGTGTCTGAACAATTATGTTACCTCTGTGGCATTTCATATAGGCTTTTAGCTTAAAAGCATGCACATTTCGAGAAATATTGATGGATTCTCATATGTTTGTCAATTTTCTATACAGAGGAGTAATATTTATTCAATATTTATTGTCATCACTATGAGCGCTGGATACTGTGTTTTCAATTCATACTTGCAGCCGGAGGGCGCTCTGTACACCTTTAGTCCACAAATTTATCTAAAGAAGAACAAGTCATGTGACTCTCCAGGAACTGAACTAACAGAGGCCAGAGATTGCTAACTATGGCTATTCAAAACACTTTTCAAGACAATGAATACACGATTGAGACAATGTATGCATGTATTGACTGAATTTGCCTCTGAATAGCGCTCGCTCCGTGGGCGTGGCCGCATTAGCAGATAATGAGCTGAATCACGGATTTCTGACATGGCTCTCTTTTCATACATATTATATAAACAGAGAATATTTGTTTTTGATTTGACTTACACGATTTAAAACCTGACATTTCAAGTTTTTTTTTTTTTTGACATAAGTCTCATTTTTGTGTCATTAGTATTCACTAAATTACAGTTCATTTTCTGAGAACTAACAGATTGGACTTCATTCAGAGGGAGATGACAGATCATGCTTCAGGTTAGTTTTCTTTATTTTACAAAAAGCACAACATTTTGTTTTTACTCAGTGTACACAAATAAAAAGATATTCAACAGATTAAAATGGTGTATAACTCTTAATTGTATGTGCAACTGAGTATTTTGAGTCTCTTTCAAACTGGTAAGATAAAAAACCCGGTGGTATCGCCGGCGATACCTTAGACCTCAGTGTGTTAAGAGAGCACTGATTGTAGCACTGGTGACTGCTAAGCGTGTGAGTGACTTACAGCCTGTTTTGTTTACAGTTTTCTCCAGGGTTTACAAAGGTTTCTTTTCGCCCTAACTCTGCTTTTGTACCTAAAGTAGTGGACTCTGCTTATACATGTCCAACTACAGAACTTACAGTTTTTCACCCTCCTCCTTTCTATTCTCTGGAGGAGAATGCATTATGTCCAGGACAGACACTTTGTGTATTCGTGGAGAGAACAGCAGGTTACAGAAGGAATGACCAGCTGTTTGTGGCTTGGGCTACTCCTCATAAAGGGAAGCCTTTGTCGTGTCAGTGGCTGTCCCACTGGATTGTAGATGCTTTATATGCTTTAGTATATAAATGTAGAGGATCTCAACCTCCTGAAGGCTTAAGGGCCCACTCCACTAGGGGCATGGCCACATCATGGGCCTTACTTAGTGGAGTTTTGGTTTAGGATATATGTGCGGCGACAAGTTGGGCTACGCCGCACACTTTTGTGCAGTTCTATAGAATAAATGTGTCAGAGCCATCTGTAGCACATGTGGTGCTAGGAGCCAGCGGGTTGGGACCCACATAATCGTTATGTATAGCATATGTTGTGCAATCCGGGAGTGGTCTATATCTCCCATAGTGAAACACAGAGCGAAGTTAGAAAAAGAACAATGGGTTACTTAACGTAATCTCGGGTTCTTTGATAACAGAGTGAGGTATTTTACCAACACTTCCCTCCTTACACAGGAATGGGAAGAAATCTCTCTATAATGATCTCGATAGCGGTCGACCTGGGTGATATAGGTGGGGCAGAGCCTGATCTTAGATCGACCTGTCTGTCAAGGACAGACGTGGTGTCATAGGAGCTTCCGTAATTGGTCACGGCCAAAGCGATATCCCATAGTGAAACACCTCACTCTGTTATCAAAGAACCCATGATTTTGGTCTCTTTTGAAAGGTATGTGTACTGCGGGCGGTACAGTGGAACGCTAACAGGTTAAGGCCTGTTAACACCAGAATGATAACTATAACGATAACTATTTTAGCATTCATACCAACACATGATAAGGTTCTATTTATTATATGCACGTGCTGCAGTTTTGTTGTCTGCTGCTTTAAGTGCTCAAGCTCATTAAAGCAGGATGTATTCTGATCATTTATCAGCTAGAAAAAGTTATCATTATAGTTGTGGTATGGACTCTACTATTTTAAATTTAGAATAATTTTTCAAACAAAATCTTTATCGTTGTAGTTATCCTTGGTGTGAACAGGCCTTAACACTAACACAAACAGACAATCAGAGTGATTCAAACAGTGGAAAGTCCCAGTGCTGTAGGACTTGTGTGAGCACTCTTGGAACGCTGCTTGACCATTCAGATTCCAGGATAGTAACTGTTGTATAGCATATGGACAGATATGAACAGAAGCTTATGTTGGTGGAAAACAAACAAGTGCTCATTTGGAAATTAAGCTTTTACATTATTAATATCATTTGAGCTTTTAATAGCAATTTTATAAGCATTATAGGCAAAATGTGCCCGTGGAGCGTGTTGATGTGAACATCAGATATGTCTGTCGCTGCTGTTTGTGCTCAATCCTCATGATAACTGACTGACAGCAGATTTAAATCAAGCTCCTCTGCATGATGATCCTCTAATCTCTAACATTAGAATGTCACATTGGTAAACGGTGGCAGATTAATCACTGCTTTTAACCATATTCAACTCATTTTAGGGGGATTATGAGGTAATTAAGAAGCTCACTGAAAAAGGGAGAAATATTAGACAGGTAATTGGTTCTTTTAAAGCAAGGAAATTTGACAAATGACTGATGTATGCAGCTGTCTGACCATTATACAAGTGAGTTTGTCATGAGGATGAAGGATGGTGATGATCTACAGTATACTATACAGATAAATTGACTGTTGACCGGTGCAAATAAACGCATAACTGCATGGACATGATTTTAGATGAAATCATTTATGTAAAATGTCATTTCAAGACAACAAAAATATGTCAAAGCAAGACATTAAATTTATACACTTCCATTCACACACCTCTGGTTCACTTTACATAAACCAGCTGACTGAGACAACGCTCAAATATAGTTTAGTGTCACTATACAAGAATATTGCAGTGAAGAATACCATGACTGACCAATCAGGATCAAGTATACCAGACAGACAGGAAGAGAACATCAATCAAATCCTATTCAGCTGATTGCTCCACACAGAACTGACATCTGCAGAATTCTTCAGAAACTCATTTTGCACGTTTTCACTTCAATTTTTACCCCGACACTGCAAAAGTATACGTTCCACATCAGCTGTTTATTCATCTTTTGGTTTCTGTTTTTTATTACTCCAGTAAGTGCCAAATGGAGTGAGAACAAAGATGGACCGTAATGGTGAGAGTTGGCTGGAGTCAGATAATCTTTCCCTCCTCTGCTGAGGTAATTTCTGCATGGAGGCCGTGAGATTATAGAAGCTGATCTACAGTATTAAAGGGCATTCGTATCCATTGTGCGCCGCACCCTGCGGTTAAATGGCCAACCTGAGGCCGCTGCATGCTTTTCTCTAGCCACCGGGGCCATTAATTCAACTGTACTGGGGGCTGAAAGACAGATTGCAGAGCCCGGGCCTCCACTGGCTGCAGTTACATTGCATGAAAAACACTGAAACTGAAATCAATTTTGCCCTAATGGGAGCGCAATTTCAGCCCCTCTCTGGGCAGCGCCTGCTGAACCAACGCGTCCGAGATCAGCTAGGTGAATGCACTTTAGGCCCCAGGCGCAGCAGGACGGTTTCTGAACGCTACACACTCAAGCACCACGTCAAAGAAGGAGAAGAAAGGTAACTTTATTGAGTGGATTCTTTCATGTGCTGGCAGAGATTTTTTGGGAGCGGCAGGAAGTCAGTCTGTTAAGCATTACTGACTCCATCGGCTGTCTCATGCTTTAAATCCAGCCCTGGTCAGAAGAACTTCAAAATCGGATGTGTGATTCCCCACAGTTATTATTTTTAAAGCAAACTATTTGAAAGCAACAAGGGACTAACCGCTTTGAATGTGGATGCCTGTTGTCTAGACAAAACAAAGATGTGCTGAGGCAACGTCATCAATTGCTTCCAGACCTCCGCTCAGCAATACTTGGGATCACAATTCAATATATTCATGGTAGACATTATAATATTCACACCGGTGAACATTAATCGGCATCAAAATCGGTTAGCTCTGGACTGACGCAAGGTGTTGTTTTGAATTTTAGATTTTATTTTGCTAAAATTAAAATAAGCCTAAAAAAAATGTATTAATTTAAAACAAAATTATTAATTTACACACTTGAAAGTATTAGTTGGACTAGTCAACCAGAAACAATGGACACAACAACAACAACATGTATAAAAACATTGTTGCTGATTTCAATCATTATCACAAGCAG
This sequence comes from Megalobrama amblycephala, assembly GCF_018812025.1. Taxonomy (NCBI): domain Eukaryota; kingdom Metazoa; phylum Chordata; class Actinopteri; order Cypriniformes; family Xenocyprididae; genus Megalobrama; species Megalobrama amblycephala. The sequence goes on along the minus strand of NC_063046.1, from coordinate 3,902,052 downwards.
GAATTGTTCATTACCACAGGAACCGCAGGTATCGTCCCTCATAACCAGCATAAATATAGGTGTATAGGTATACCCGGTAAAGCCTATTACTGTATAGTGTGGCAGCCTAATGCATAAATTTGAATCTAGATAGCTGTAGTGTTCCCAACTTACCTCACCTTCACTTTACAAAGTGTGGATATTGCATTATGCCACTTTCATAAGCAGCAACATGATCAGCACATTTCTTTATCACCAATGTTAAGAATTTAGGGTGAGCAGCGTCACACTTCTGATATCAACACTCCACTGTCAAAGTATTTGTTTTTCCTGCTCCTCCTTATGAATATATATTACAAAGAATGGTGATTCATATTTTTCCCAGACTTCTATGAACTGGGTATCATCCACTAACAATTTTGAAGAATTTATTAATCTTGGTTAATGTTAATATACAAATATATAATCTCAATATAGAAATGTTGTTCATTTTTATGTTTGTAAACTCAAATAAACAAATAAACATTGCTCATGTTTATTTGTAACACATGAACGTTAAATTAAACAACAAACAAACAAAACGTTGTATCATAAACAATGTAAACTGCTTTTAACGAGTGCTTGTTATTTATAATAACTTATTTTAGTAATGGCCTAAGCCATCATCACTAGTTCTTGCATAATGTTTTCGAATTAGTAAAATGAGTATATGACCATAACACACTCTTGTTTGTGTGATATTGTGTCTGCAGGTACAATTTGGCATGGTGCTCAAATGAAACAGTTCCAGGGTTCGAGAAAAAAAAAGAAAAAAGAAAAAAAAATCAATTAAGGAGCCATTGGCTCCTAAAAGAGAAAAATAGGCACCAGGTTATTATTATTTTTTTTAAGTGCTACAAAAGAATAAACTTTTTTTTTAAATTATTATTTAGTTGTGTTGTCACATCTGCCTTCCTTTCACAACATCAGCATTTTCATCTGCCTTGTGAATGTCCTGGGAACTAAGATTCACTGAATTGCTTTTCCAACTTGAATACAGTCACAAAGAAATGCTCTTTACACGGAATCTGAACCATTGTGTAACAGACAATAATAATGTCAGCTTCACTTGGCAAATGAGTATAGTTTGGCCTCAATATTTCTCAATATCAATATTTCTGACACGTAAAGCTGATCCTCGCTGTTCCTGTGCGTATTTTTTTCTACTGCAACTTTGCTGCACATCTTATTTTATTACGTCAGCACAACAGATGATGTGATGGGCTACTCATCACAGAACCTGCAGGTAAAAAGGCATGCAATTTTTAATCATGTAAAAATTAAAATCAATGTAAAAATAAATAAATATAAATTTATATTGTCGCCAATGGCGACCTCAGCAAATATCACTCGCAAATTAATATTTTTGGTCCCAAATGTGAATGTTTGAGTTGCAGTCTGGAGTGCCGAGTTCTCAAAGACGGGTACTTTGTCGTCTTTGTGATCTGTCATCTCCCTATGAACGAAGCCCAATCTGATAGTTCTCAGAAAATGAACTGTAACTTAGTGAATACTAATCACAAAAAAATTAGACTTATGTCTAAAGAAACATTGAAATGTCAGGTTTTAAATCGTGTAAGTCAAATCGAAAACAAGTATTCTGTGTTTATGTAATCTGTATGAAAAGAGACATGTCAGACGCCCGTGATTCAGCTCATTATCCGCTAATGTGGCCACGCCCACGGAGCAAGCGCTATTCAGACGCAAATTCTGAGGCAACACATGTATTCATCGTCTCAATCGTGTATTTACTGTTTTCAAAAGTGTTTATCTGTATGTTAAAGCCATGGTTAGAGACCTCTGGAAGACATGCCATTAGTTCCTGGAACGTCACATGACTTGTTCTTCTTTAGATTAATTTGTGGACTAAATGTGCACAGAGCGCAAGTATAAATTGAAAACACAGTATCCAGCGTTCATAGTGATGACAATAAATATTAAATAAATATTACTCCTCTGTATAGAAAATTGACATAAACATATGAGAATCCATCAATATTCCTCCAAATGTGCATGCTTTTAAGCTAAAAGCCTATATGAAATGCCATAGAGGTAACATGAATGTTCAGACGCTTTGCATCACAGAAATACATTATATTGTAAAGTATATAATAGAATACCATTATTTTAAATTATTGCTGTTTTTTTCTGTATGTTTGATATACACCATGATGAGATTGAGACATGATCACAGAGGGTTTTTTCACAGACTACCTGACTGAAAGAGCTCATTAATATGCAGGTCATTTCAGGTCTTTATGTGATTCTTTTGTCTTCTCAAGTGTGAATTACAAGATTATTCATGATGATTCACGCCTCCACGCATACTGTGTTTCTTGACAAAAAGTGTCTTACAAAAACTAAATCAATATATTGTTATACATGAAGGAGTAGGCAGGATAATTTTTACATCATTTTAAAGCAAAAAAACTCTAGTCTACAACCTCCAATACCCAGAAGTCTTGTGAACACAAATTTAATATATATTGTTTGGCCTTATTTCAGTGACTTAAGTTTTTTTTTTTTTTTTTTTTTTTTTTCAATAACCACGCATAAACGTTATTCCTTCAAAAACACAAACATGTACATACATGTTCCTCACATATTATGGTATCCTAGTTTATGCTGAATACAGTGTAATGACACTTTTTCCATTAATATGTTTATGAACAAAAGAAAAAAAGCACAAATGTCATGGCATGTCAAAACTTCTCGACGGCCCCAAAAATCCTCAGACCCCAGAGGGTTAACAGCAGAGGAGAACGGCAGCAGATTGAGTCGCAGTTTTAATTCAACAAAGAAAAAAATCTCTCATTAGGATGAAATGCATCTCTCCAGATGTACGCACATTTGAAATGGAGTTCCCACATTTCTTACCTCTGTCTTTATACCAAAGAAAAAAGGTTTGCTTATTTGCTTATCCATGTTTTATTAAAACATGACAAGTTAGGCTCAGGCTGTTCATTATGAATTGTCTCCATCATAAACATGAATCTGGTAATCCCACATGCTATGTCAAACAGCAAACCATAAATAATGTAATTAAATTCAATAAACACGCCTGCTTCTGTAAGCCAGTGGCTTAGCACTAACAGCTGGGTGAGTTAACGGCCAAAAGCTCGAGAGCTCTATTCTCTAGAAAATATAACACACTGATTAGTTCTCCACACATACATCCTGGTCACATCCTGAGAGACTAAACAGCCCAGGCATAATATGCAAAATGGCTGTCCATTTGCATAAGGTGATTTTTCCAACGGTAAGAAAGGTGCAGTCGAGAGCAAACAATCATCGCCCACACGTGTTGACAGATTACAGCTTTAACTAATGCAAATGTGGGCTGAAAACATGGTCACTTCCTGGACTGCACTACTAATTCACCACTTCAACACAGATAATAGGTGGACAGAAAGAAATGATCATTGGCTTGATGAATTGAACTTCAACACGTTTGAACACATAAGATAAAATGGTGAAAGGATCTCAGATAAAATTATCACAGATAAAATGGTGAAAGGATCTCTAGCAGGTGCGTTTACCCCAATGATGCTCAGGTCTTTTAGGTAGTCCATCCTGGGCTGGGCCTGCGGCACACATCCCGCTACAACCACCTTCTTATTCTGCTCCTGAGCTTTCCTGAAATAAAACACAAAAACAAACATCACAATCAACATTAGTTTGATTACATGCACATGGTACTCCAGGTCTGTGTCCAAAGTGCCCCCTATATCCTTAAATAGGGCACTATTTGAGGGGACCACCATTTGTAGTGGTGTCTGAAACCATATTGGACGTTATCGAGTGCACTCATTCAATCCTATAATGCACCACAATAGGGGTGGACCCTGAATAGTCGACGATTCGAAGCTTCGATAGGAGCCTGATTCGACTACCAATCTCACAGTCGAATCTCCGCAGAGGTGTTATGAGACGAGATATGGGGATACTCAATATCTGATTTTACATAGATGTACCGGTTCTCTCCAAATAGGTAACCTATTATGATAATGCTTTAAATAAAAATGTGAAAAGAAAGAAGATTTTAATAAATATTTTTAATGTGCGTGAATAAATCCAACCACCCCTGTGAGTTAAGTTTCACTTCCATGATTCGTGACTGACAGAGGGCATCTTGGCGGCAGGGATTAAATCTTTAACAATGTCTGGGATAAGACAATGTCTGGGATAAGACAATCTAAAGTGTAGCCTAGAATTGGATGCACTTTGAAATGGTAAAAGATTATCTAAAAAAAAAGCGTAAAATGCAAGTTGTGCCAACAGCTCATGTCCTACCACTCGACAACGGCAAACACTGCGGCGCACTTCTGCCAGCCAACGTTAATGAGCTGACGTCTCACCCGTAAAACAGCATTGTAAAAACACAGCGCTCAAGTTAAAAAAAAAAAAAAAGTTCAACTCGCAATTAACAATTTAGCTTTTTTCCCATTCCACTGCCCATTACTTTTTCTTTTTCTTTTTTTTTTTTTTTTCAATGCAATTACGCGTTTCTGAGTGAACAGCCACTTAGACTAGTGATGTGTTCCACTTTCAAAGAGCGTCACACTAGAGTGGTTAATCAGGCATGCCATCATGCGGTCGGATCGTTTTTCTTCTCTTAACAGTTATTATTGCTGTATTGTTAACATGTCTAATTGTAATGTCTGCTTACATTTTGATTAAAAATAGCTATTTCTCTATTTAAAAATTATAAAATTGAGGCAAAATATTAAATTTGAATTAATCTAAAAAAAATTTGCCCAGCCCTACTGTACAGTATTGTGATACTTGAGCTGGTATCGTGTCATAAGATATGTTTGTCGTATAGTGACAAACCTAGTCCTTAGCAACAGTCCCATTGTTTATCGGGTTCAATCTGGAAGCTGCACGAAACAAACTCACGCTCGTATGGCTGTGTTCGAGTCCATGACGTTTCTCCAGAATGTATGGAGCCCTGCAGAACTGAACGGGTTTCAGGAGATCTCCACCGGATATCTCTGGACATCCGCTGGAGCACGGGTCACTGGAGTATGCTTACGCTCAGAGTAGATCTATAGCTCTGATGTGGCAAAAATGGCCCAGACCGCTGCTGTGACAGGCCTGTCCCTTCCGGTGTCACGACAACAGCTCAGACTGAGACTGAGCCCAAGGCTGTTGGGAAGCTCATGCACTCAGCAGACACTGCTAGTTCAGCTAGACAGAAAGGTGTCAGTGGTAAAATAAAACTCACATCTCCACTTATGTTAAACGTGTAAGCTATCATAAAAAAAAACTCCAGACAGGTTTAGTTTGTATTGGTTTGTAGCATTGATCAGCGGTTTGCAGAAGCAGCAATGGCATCGAGCGATTTTTGCAGGTTGTGCAAAAAAAAACATGAAAGTGAGTGGTATTTACACCCACTCGAGCGATTTGTTTGCTAAACTAAAGAAGTCATTCAGCATCGTAGAGAGGTTAAAAGGAATTAGATTGAGGGTCGTGCTTGCCGTCGCTTCTCTATCGTCATCGTGTTGTACCTGACAATAGAGAGCAAGGTGGATAAGCCAGTCTGTGATTGGTTCCCGCAAAAGTGTAACAGAAGCAGTAGAAATGAATGTACGGGTTTCCAGACTGAGTTGCCGGGCGAAATCAAATCGCCAGCAGATCAGGCTGGGTTTACCCAGTCTATTCGATTTACGCATATAAGCAAAATGTTCATATTTAGAAACGAAAATTTTGCAAACAGTATTCCCAGTAATACAGTGTAAAGTACCAGTGCTGTTGGACAGTTGTCATAACTTTTGGAATGCAGACGCAAGTACTAGAAGTGTTCAATAGAAAAATGCAAAAAAATAAATAAAATAAACAACAATCTAAGACACAGAACTGGAGCTCATAACACTGATGACATTTGACTTGACTTCAGTAGCAAGAGAGAAAGACAAAGAAAAAAAGTACATTTAATGACTGAACAGCAGCTGTCTAAAGAGAGAAGCTGTTCCTTAGATGGCAGCAGGTCCATGTACTGTACCAGTCTGTAACGCAAATTAATTATGCAAGACTAAGGGCTGAAAAACAGGTCTTTCAAATTTCTCTCAGATAAAAACAACAAGAACAGACATGAAATATTCAGGTGATGCACCAGTTCTCAAGCAACTGTGCAAAAAGTGCTGTTCAGAACAGCAAGCGCTATGTGTCCTTGACTAAGAAACTGAAGCGTGTTTGGGACTATTTGTTCCGTACAGGACCAGATGCTGCTAGACAGACAGGTTCACACATCCATACCAATGAGTCACAGATCAAGCTGTAAAAACACACAAGCGTGAGATGGTTGGATGACTCAGTTCTCTTCTGAAGGATTGTGTTATGTACTGAAACACACTAATGACAAAAACAGCCATACATGCTGCAAGAAAAACTGCTACTGAGATTTAGGCAAAACTGAGACACTTTCACTTTTAACAAGCACAAACTGAAACTCTTGCAGTATTAGCAGTTATAAACAGATGGCAACCTTAACCAGGTTTGACCAAACAGAAACTGTTCGACAGCAGCATGATTGTTGTGTGTGTAACTGCCATCTCTGTCTTACATCAAAGGATAGTATCACAAATATTATAAAGTTACACTATGTAACTCAGTGGTCTCAAACTGCCGGCCCGCGGGCCATTTACGGCCCGCCCACCCCCTCTACCCGGCCCGCAACTGATCTCAAAAATAAAACATAATCCGGCCCGCTAAATTATTATTATTATTATTATTCTCTAGTTGCTACCTGTCTGATATGCAAAGAAAAAGTCGTCGTTCTAAGGGGCATTCACATATCGCGTCACATAAGCGGCCTTCTCCTTTCCAATGCACTTTCGCTCCAGTGCCGTCTGTCATTGCTATGCAACCATGAGCCGCGCTCTCAATCGCTTCTATTATGAGCGCGCTTGCCTAAATTACAGTAAAAGCACTCGACTTTAAGTCACGAGCGCCAATTTAAACCACCATCACGCGTCCGATGCAGCCATTAAACGTTACCGATGCTCAAACGGCATCTTGGACAAATGTGGCCCAGCTGTGTGAGCAAAAGCGCTGCAGGTGTCTGTCAAGAAACAGAGGAGTGTACAAATGTATTCAGGGATTGTATTTGTTCAGTACAGTGTTGTTCAGTTTAAGATTTTAATGTTATTTAAGCTAACATAAAGTAAGGGAAAATACTTCCCCTAGATGTTAAAAACTAATAATGTATGTAACAATGAGAGATTTTTATTTTTTTTGGCAAAATAAAGTTGATATATAGCTCCAGTTTTTTTGTTCATTTCTGACCCCTCCACGCCACAAGTGTTGCTGGTTTTGTTCCTAAATTACTGATTTTTTATTCCATATATCTTGTTGGATGTGAGAAGTCGCACCAGACTATTTCAATTAATAATATTATATTAGTAATAGTATTATATAATTATATTACACACTGTAACAATCAGAGAGACACTGCTGTTTACATTTAATATGGTAAATAAGATATTTATAGTATAGGTATAAAAATATTTTAGTAGGCCTAATGAAATTTGAAGTACATGAGAAATAATGCAAAGGAAAGTACATTTTCTGAAATGTTGCGCTTTCTTGCGCTTGAAGGATAATATGGCCCTCCTATGAGGTGTCAATCACAGAAACGGCCCCCCGACAATTTGAGTTTTAGACCCCTGATGTAATTTGTGGCCCTCTAGCAGTTAAAAAACAAAACTACATGCATTTTGCAGAAGAACATTGTTTTGGCTTTGCTTCGGCTCTGTGTGACTGTTGGGATGAATATGGTTCTTTCTCATATCTAAAAAAAAAAAAAAAAAGAGAGAGATTATTCTACTGCTCATTAAACATTCACACCATACACATGTCAAAGTAGCCGGAGCAACATTTCTTTATTTACGGATATGACAAGACATGCATGAGCGAGTGACGTATGTAGGCAGTACTTGTAAGTACTTGGCATATGCAAAACCTACAGTGTCAAAAGACATGTCAATTTGATGTGCTTGTTTAATGTACTTGTATTTTAAATCGATAAAAATAACCGCATCGGTGCACCCATGGCTGCTGGTGAATGATGCGCGAGAGATTGCGACGTGACAGAATGCTCGATATCATCAGAGATTGTAATTACAAAGCGCTTAATGTTGTTTGTAAAAAGAGTTGAGCAACATTTGCTTATTAAGGCGTTTGTGGTCGATATAACATTCTGTAATTGTTTGGTGAATGTTACGATGCTGTTGAAGAGAATTTACATTCAGAGTTAAATAAGGCATCTTTACACAGCTGATTTAAGGCCGCTTTTAAAGCGGGACTGTGTCTGCTCATAATTCAGTGTAAAGACGCAATGCCACATAAAAGCAGACCTAAAATACTCCGGGTCTGACCCACCTCAGCCCCTAGTATCAAAGGCGACTCTGATACGGTTCTGGTTCCGTGTAAATAAACGTAAAACATAGCCACCCTAAACTACGTCATTGCCATGACAACCAAAAGCATTCCAGTCAGCTCAGGTGGCACGAGATTCAAAACAAGTCGAAACGTATAGGGCAAATGAAAGAAATGTCTACCAACAAGGGGCAGTGAAGTAAAAGAGTCCTGTACTGACATTGTAAAGCAAACCACCAAAATAACAGCAGAGAATTGCTGTGTGTCAATTGGCAGTCGCCCGTTTGTAATCTTCCTATGAAGAGACTGTCAAATCAATGCGCTGCTACATTTCTCTCAGATAAGGTAAATGCTTAAAACAATCGGCGTCACTGTGATTGTGCATTGTTATATTATATATCAAAAATCATCTCCTTGACATGTACTGTCCTGCCTGACATGTAAACGCTAGCATCATTTGTTTCTGGCTATTTAAAAAAAAAAAAAATGTTCGACCTCTTTTAATCCTGTGGTGATCTACCCGGCAGTAGGAGTAAAATCTTTGCATGGCAGGGTGAGCTGCCGCTCGACCCATCACTGCTAGGGGCAGCTGCCACTCGACCTGCCACGGATATACTAGCGTCACGCCTGCCACAGCTTAAGCGCTGGGTATACTTCGGCTGTCCGCATTCGCGCACCGTGTAGGGCTCGTGGCCGGCCGCACACCCTGTCCGCGTGCAGCCCAAATTTCGAGACCGCGCGGACAGTCCGCGTGCAACAGCGCATGCGCAAGCAGTATAGAAGAGTCCACTAGGTGGTAATACGCACAGTATTGAGCACAGTGTTCAGCCGGCGAAGAAGAGTGTGAAACATGACAATGGACGGCGAACTTGACGAGCGTTTGTGCGAAGAGATTAGAAAGTACCCACATTTGTACAATTCATGTTTGAAAGAGTACAAAGACGTGTTTAGGGCGGCAAATTCATGGAGGGAGATAAGTAAAAATATGGGAAAAGATGAACTACTTTTCTTCTCAGATCATGCCCAGCGAATGTCCCGTTGATGACACGACTCAGTGCTGCCCTCCGATGTCTGGTAGAGCATAGAAAAAAGCTGTACTGCGCATGTGTCGAACGCGGTCATCCACAAGATCTCTGACTGTTTTACAGCTACCAGACACTCTGATTGACACATGAGAGCATACACATTAAAGTTATAAATGTGTATATCAATGTCATATGTAACTTTGAGACGGTCCCTAAATTTGCGAATATTGAACATCCAACGTAAAACCAACTTTGTCCCAGTGTATCAGATTCAGGCAGCTGTAAAACAGTGAGAGATCTTGTGGCAGGCGCGAAGCTAGTAGGAGCCACGAGAAGCGCTCCATTATGGACAAAGAGAGCGAATACAATATAAGTTAAGATGACAAATAGTGCAATCCTGCTCTTATTTATCTATCCGTTGGCTCATGTGCATCAATCGGAGTGTCTGGTAGCTGTAAAACAGTAAGAGATCTTCAGGCAGGTGCGACACTAAGCTGTGGCTGGCACGACTCTAGTAGGAGCCACGAGATGCGCTCCATTATGGAAAAAAAAAAGATCGAATAAAATATTAGTTAAAGGATTAGTCCACTTTTAAATAAAATTTTCCTGATAATTTTGATGAAAACATTCCAGGATTATTCTCCTTATGGTGGACGTCAATGGACCTCCAGATGGTTGAAGGTCAAAATTACAGTTTCAATGCAGCTTCAAAGGGCTTTAAGCCATTCCAGACGAGGAATAAGGGACTTATCTAGCGAAACGATTGGTCATTTTCTAAAAAAAAAAAAATATAACTGTATATGCTTTATAAACACAAATTATCGCATTGCACATGCTTCCACTTTCCGTATTCTTCAAAAAGCTCACGCCGTATGTCCTAGGCCTCCCCTGTTCTACTTATGGAAAAAAACAAAACTGGTGCCAAATGGAAATGGCTGAGATTCACTGGGGGGACTCTATAAGGGAAGAATTTTTTTTTTTTTTTTTTTTCAATGACTTTTCAGATGTATTTAAATATAAATTATTATATAATTCATGTATATTTCATGTATCCTCCACAATATTTTCTTAATTATCAAGCAGACACAGAGTAGAGAGTACTACAGATTCTGACATAATGTTAGTTGCTGCAGTCTATTTACAAAAACCATTAATTATTTTGAATGAATTATTGTTATTTTTTAAAAATCTGTTTGAATAAATGATTCAATGACTCAATTATAAAGATGTCACTTGTTTCATAGATGAATCAACATTTTTGAACAAATCTTTGTAATGAATGATTCAAGGCCATAACCATATCTTGAACGTTTTTTATTTTTTATTTTTAATAAAGCATAAAGAAACAAAACTAATACTATGCTATATCAGATATGTACAATAACAATTGTAGGGAAAAAAAACAACAACATTACGATGTCCAGAAATCAATTTTAATAGTACATTGATAACTCAAGTTTAATGTGATGTCAAGTTAATGTTTCAAAATGCAATATATTGTTAGTTCCGAGATTCTTCAATTTTGTGAATATATAGATCCGCAATAGACATATTTCACTAGTGGTCTAGTGGTAGAATTTTTGTCAACAGTATCAAAGGTTGCGTGTTCTAATCTGCCCTTGCATCATTTTTTTTTTTTTTCTTCCCCTCATTAAAATCAAAGATGTCCATCAATGGTTGTATATCAAGAGCAGGGACACGTTTGTGTGCATTTGTTTTGTGATTTTACCAGAAAAATAGAACCAAGTGTTAAGCAATCGATTATGCGGCCCTCTGTGCTGTGAAGACTTTGTGCATGAGCAAAAAGAGAACGTAAACCCGCCTACTTTTTAATTTGATTGGCCATCTCAATCATTTTGACGTTGACAAGCGTTCTAAGACCGCTGAGGCAGACAAGACTAAAAATGTAACTTTTAAACCTTTTTTGTCATCCTAACAATATGCAGAGTGCTGTAATGAAGTGCAGCAGAGCAGTGCAAGGTCAAGTGGCAGCTGCCCCTAGCAGTGACGGGTCGAGTGGCAGGTCGAGCAGCAGCTCCTCCTGCCACGCAAAGATTTTACCCCCTCTCCTACCTGGTGTAATAATGAATAATTTCTTTGTAGCATTTGTTCCAACTGTAACAATTTTTATTAAGAAATAAAATAACTATCAGTACCACGGTATCATGACAAACATCAAAGCATGAGATAGCTATAGCATGCAGAGGAAATTATTTGTTTTTTCGAGTTATATTTCATTGTTTTTTATTTCATTTTTTTAAAATTCATTTTGTTAAAACTGTAGTTTTTAAATAGTTATGTTCAAAGCATTGTTTCCTGCGATTTTAATTCCTGTGTAAATGCATTTATGCCGCTTCAGAGAAGCATTAAACAGTCTGTGTAAATGTACATTTTTGTGATTTTATGCCACTTCAGAGTTGATTTCTGTGCCGCTTTTTCCGTGTAAAGATGCCTATAGTTACTTAAAGTGCTTGTATACATGTTGTGTATGTTCACACAAACACCCAGCTCCCATGTCTCTTCTTTTTGTGTTTTTCCACCTCCACAAGGAGATGTGTACCATCCATTAAGTTGCCTTGTTTTAAAAATGTGAGGTATTAGGTGTAGATTCCCTTGCTTTACCCAGGGCAGAAAGTCATATGTTGACTGTGAATCAGACTTGTATAGTAGATGGTGAAATTACAAAATTTTCATGTCAATTGAAGTACATTTTGACCACAAACAGCAGCAAAAACAGACACAGTGTGGAAATGATCCATGATTTTTATTTCCTGGACTGGAAAACAGCAAGTCAAGGTCTAACAAATGGGTTAACTAAGGAGGTCAGTAAAGTAGAAAGTGTTATTGTATTAATTTTGCGATATTTTTCTTCATTTTTTTTTTTTTTTTTTTCAGTTTAACACGTTGAATCATTACATTATATGATTACGCACTCATTTATTCAAGTGCTTTTAAACCACTAAAGCATGATAAGATGCAAAAGAAAACTGACACCTGACACGCATGCACTGAAAGCCGCTTCAGACAGCACTCCAGTACCAAAACATACAAAATTATGTCAAAATGTCCATCTTAAATTAGTTAAAAAGTCTTACATCAGTGTTGCAGTATTTGAGACTCAGACTCGGTCTCGAGACTATATTGTACCGGTCTTGGTCTTGTCATGTGCATATCGACTCGGAAGTGACTCATACTCGAACATATTAGGAATCGGACTCATTCCTGAGACCACTCGAGTCTCATTCAAAATATTTCATGACTATTACTGTATGTTAATGTTTGAGGGGAAATAGCAATGATAATAGTGTGGTCAATAAAACAAAATGCATTTGAATTATAATTAACATGACAATGTTTGCAATAGTAACAAATCATTCAAAAGTCAGAATTTCAATTATTTTTACATATCCGTGTGAGGCATTGCTATGGAAGTTGCGTGTGCAACTGACTGATTTTCCACAGTCTGTTCAAAACCTCTGTCAAGCCATACATGGTTCTTTCACTATGGCTCGAGTGCCTACGGCTCGACGGAAGAAAAAAATAAACCAAACAATTTTTTTAACTTTTTTTTTTTCCATTAATAATCAAAGCTAGTGTGTCGATTTAATTAAAAATCTATATATTATATATTTTAAAATATTACATAATTTACCAATGCCGGTTTATCATGTACAACACTTCAACCAATCATGATCTGGCTGGCACAACAAGTTAAAATTTCATTGGACAACGTGAAGTAGAATTTACATGGACAGACGAGTGATTTATGCGGTTTGTCTCATTTTATAAAATCAAACTGCATCGCTGACAAAATGGATGTTAACTGACTACAAACCCAAAAGTCGCATGGTAAGTAGTGTTCAATTCATTTAGTGTTGATACACCGTTTACTATTTGATGAAACTATCATAGTTAATGAAGCCTATATATATATATATAAGCTTATGTGGCATTATGTAATTAGTCTCTTATGCTCATCAAGCCTGCATGTATCTAATCAAAAACAGCAATATATTTTTAAAAAATATTATTACAATTTAAAATGTTTTTCTATTTGAATATACTTTAAAAAAATAATTTATTTATGTGATGCTAAGCTGAATTTTCAGCATCATTACTCCACAAGAGATCATTCAGCAATCATTCTAATATGCTGATTAATTTTCAAATTTGGAAAGTGGAAACGATTGTGCTGCTTAATATTTTTTATAACATGCTGTGATCCTTTTTTTCAGGATTCTTTGGTTTAAAAATGTTAAAAATAACAGCATTTATTCAAAATAGAAATCTTTTTACCTTTTTAATTACCTTTACACCACCTACTATGTGGCCTTTTTACCCTTAACTGATAATATTTTTTTAAACCAATATCACACTAAGTAAATAAAATACAGTTTACATGCCTTGGTATATTTGATGAGTATGGTGCCAATTTTATTGTTTCCACCAAACATTTACATATTCTTGAAGATTTCTTTAGTTCTCGTCTCAGACCCAACCTTATGTGAACTTGAACTTGTCTTAGACTCCAACCTCTCTGATCTCGTTCTCGACCCGGACTCAACCCTCTCTGGTCTCAGTCTTGACTCTGACTCGAATGAGCTAGTCTCGACTACAACACTGACATTGAGAGAGTTGCATGAAAAAAATCGGATGCATGTCAGATCCACATCATGTGCAGTCTTAAAGTGACAGCAACCTAATATACCTGGCTGCAGTCTGTCAATGTTAATCAAAGAACAAAAGAAAAAAAGAAAATCACTCACTGCTCTTAACTGAATAACTTCTGTAGTTTTAATAAGGATTAATCTAAATGTAATATATGTATAATTTTAAAGCCTATCAAAAGTTAAAAATAATGGCTTTCAATTATACTGTAATACTGAACAGCTAAAACGGAGGGTGGAAAAAAAATCCATTTAATGGAGACAGTAGTGAAACTGATTTTCATTTATAGCAAAACATTCATTTGGAAGTTTCAATGTGAAATTATTACAATAAAAAAATGCAATTAATTGTGAAAATTACATAATGCACAATTAGTTACTTTTTTTTTTTTTTTTTTTAATACATTGACAGCACTAGTAAAAACATAAAAGCTGGTTTATTCACATGAACTGTAATGAGTACAGATGACAGACTAGGCTAACCTTGTCAGAAATTGACTCCTTCTGTAGAGCTGGACTTGCACTCATAATACAATCCAACTACAATGGGGCTGAACACTTTCAGATAGCCGTTGATGCCCCGACTGTCATTAAGCTCAGAGGAGCGATAAACACACTGTCTTCCAAACTTCATTTCAGAAAGACAAAGTGAACCATTTACAAGGAGATTGTGAGATTTCCTATCAGCCCACACAATTTAGACCATGGAAACATGGAAGACTTTAATTTCCTTTCATGTATAAATCCACATTCTGGCAATGATGTCTTCTGGACATCCATGGCCTTAGGTGAAGTTCCTACAAAAGAGGTGGCAGGATACCAGAGGTGCCCAATAATCCAGAGGCTTGTTCAAAATCCAACTCTTCTCACAAACAGCAGCTTTGACCAGGGTAATAAGTAAGGCTGAGCACTGTGCAGCCCTGTAAAACATTAAGTGGCCTGGCATAGCTGCCTCAGGAGCATGACAAATATCTGGCTTTGAGCCTTTATAGCTGCAAGACCACAAGTCGCCTCAAGAAAAGCTTCCATGACAAGAGGAGTGGAGTTTAGACAAAATTGCAGACACCATCATCATTCCCATGTCTGTAGGAAAGATGAACCAATTGAAGACTTGTGTGGGTGAAATGGCAAAAACTTCAGAAGCAAACCTGCACACATCTCAAAGGATCATACCTCTGACCAGATCAAAAAGCAGAAGTAAACTATTGAAAATGAGAAAAGTTTGCACTTTTTCCTGGTGGATTGCTTCTCAGCAGTGGGGATCAGAAAGATTTACTCCGGTGTTTGAAGAGAGGTGATTCCCCTCACATACCAATGGTTTCTGACTGCGGCCTCTCAGTCAGATGCTGCTTATTGTCTTGTCGACACAAGTGACACTTGTCAGCAGAAATCAAATCTCTGCTGCTGCCTTCCATTACTTACCAGTTCATTTTCTCCTTCACTCACCAAATCTTTTAGTCAGGGAGATTTATGGTGCAGCTTCAATCCATGAGACAGATTAATCTTGGCAGAATTGGCAGGGTTTACCTGGAACAATTGACCAGGGTTGTAGATTGTTGTGCCATTCAAATAGCATTCATTTTCAGCAAGGCTCATCCTTTCACATAGAAACGCAGAAATGGCACGTTAAGAAAGCTCACTCGGCTCTGTATGTTTATCAGGCTGAACATCATACTCTGCTGAATGCCATACTCTCTGGAGCAGAAATTAAACAGATTATGTTGGATCTAATTGTATATGATGTTAATACTACATATTCTGATGTTACTACTACATATTCTGATGTCCTGAGCTCAGTTTGTGCTGAAATTAATGGCAACGGAAGTTTGGAACTCTTCAGCTATATAATCAGCAGAGCGTTGGCAACTTTTATGCACCATGTGCCTCTGCACTCTGTGATCTCACTATGTGACTTTATGTGGTCTTCTGCTTTGTGGCAGAGTTGCTGCTGATGCTTAAAAGCTTCCATGTTCCAATAATACAACTTACAGTTGACCGGGAAATATTTAGCAGGGATGAAATTTCACCCATTCTTCATGATCTTTTTTTTTTTTTTTTTTTTTTTTCTTTCCCCACAAATGTTTGTAAATGCAGACTGCATGTCTAGGTGCATCACATTTCAACTTAATTCTTCCAGTTTAGCCACATTTTCTACACTGCCATTAAAATTCATGTTAAAGGTTTGGAATGAAGTTCAAAGAAAGTACCTTTCGTAGGTAACCCCAATATAAATTTAGCTCACAAAGAAACTATCAGGCTCTTCGTGGAGCAACATTTGGTGGTGGTTAACGCTGACATATGTATAATAAAATGTGTCATATAAATTTTATTACCTGAACTGCACAGTAGTCACACATGACTGCATTAATTCCCCTACAAAATCTGAGAGCCTTAATCCTTATAAAAGCAAAATGTCACCCACTGACAACCGTCAATGTCACAGGGTTTGAAAAGCAGATCTCCATATTCATATTCACAGTAACTTCAATGAGGTTTTTGGAGTCACTTCAAATATTTACCATGGCAAATTTTCTAGTTCTAGAGTGACAAAAGTGCCTAACAGATGTTAAGCCCCATCAAGACAACATATACTATTAAATCTAATTCACATTTATGCATGCCACTATTGAAGCCGTGGAATCAAGACACAGGATGAGATTTAAAGCTCCATAATGCAACTTAAGGTGTCTAAAAGTCCTTTAAATAGAGGCTTGTGGGAAGGAAAAAGTTGGGGGGGGGGGGGGGTAGTGCTGCTGAATCTTCAGAAAAATTATTGTTTTCCATTTCAAAACTTTTAAACCAGCTCTCACACCAGCTCTTCATCACAATATCAGCTATGGTTTCTACTGTGGTTTCTTCAGTTTTATTCTATTCGTTACCCATCACTACACTCTAAAAAAAAATTCTGGGTTGTTTCAACCCATGTTTAGATCAAATATGGACAAACCCAACCATTAGTTTAAACGTTTAAATTACATTTTTAAACCCAATGGTTGGGTTGGTCCATATTTGACCTTTTTTTTATTATTATTTGAATTACGTGCTGCTTTAATGCATGTGCTTGCAGAGGGCCGCCAGGGACTGGAATCGGCCGAATTCCCGCATGATCGGCCTGGATTGGTGATCGGCCTGGATTGGTGACCGGCCGGTCAGTCTCACGCCTTTAAGATTCCGATCTGTTTTGTTGCCAGTGGCACAGGCAATAATCTCAGCTGCGTGGTCTCGCTCTCTTCTCTCCTATGGCAAAGTGACACACACCCGCCTCCTCTCAGTCGCTCCAGTTAAATAGTGCTTGTATTGTACCAAAATGAGTGACTTACTGCACTTAAAGGTCAAATACACAAAATTATGCCAAAATGCCCATGTTGACGAGTATTCAGTTAAGCACAGTTTTGTCAAATACAAATACAAAGAAAATCACTCTCTGCTCTAAGTTTTATAACTTTAATTGTAAGCATTAATCTGTATTTAATTTACAATGAAGAATATCCAATGTTTATTTGTACATGTAGTATTTTTACATGAATAATAAACTACTCATAGACCCACCAGAAAAACTTATTTCATAGCTCTCTATTGCATTTAATTATGCTCGTTTGCAATTTGCTTATTTGTTCGTATTTTATTACTGACTTTTAACTTTTTTTTTTTTTTTTAATGAAAATAAAACTGCTGAAGAAAAGCTGATTTTTGTTTGCATATGCTGTCAATTCTTAGAAAGAAAATCGGAATTGGCAGGTCACACTTCGATCGGAAATTGGAATCGGACAAGAAAATTGAAATCGGTGCATCTCTAAATGGAAGGTCAGCCTAAACTATCCACTGTTTTCAGTCACAGTGGCTTTATTGTCATTTTGACCATATACAGCATACACAGTGAAATGAAACAATGCTACATAAAAACACCACCAGACTACAAGAGTGGACAAGGCAAACAGATCAAATTAGACATATTCATGTCCATGTATTTGTATATTTGGTAATAAGCCACTTTGTTCTGATGGGACCCTCAGGATTGTGATCTTCTTCAGGATCTGTGATAATGATGACTGACTGAACATTAGCCCTCATGTATCAGAGTATATTTTATACTTTCATTAATTCATCATGTGAACAAAGCAGATTTGATGTTACTCTCAAAGCCACACAGAATCTCCTGTATCAGCAGCTTGGCTCAATCACAGTCCAGAGCTCAACCACAGCATGTCTCATCTGTTTCAGTCACACCAGAATTGCCAAATTGGACTCAGTAATGTGCAGCACTGAAACATTGTGTGTGTTACGAATGCAGCTCATACTCTGACTGGCAGACTGAGATGACTGACAGGCTCGGCAGCAGTGGTGCATCTATGGAAAGAGACGCATGTCATCTGCTATGACTGATGATCTGGACTGTGCAGGAGCATTTCTGAGAAGAGACCACAGGACCATCACAGAGACCATCACAGAGACACATTGATCTACAATCCAGCCTATCCCAATAATCAAATAATTAAGGATCTAGTACAAAATGTATTCCTATGAAAACACTGCACTCAAAATGAAATAACGTGCAATTATGAAACAGTCCCAAAAAGACCGGGTTAGGGTTAGGGTTAGGCATGTGGTCTCACTAATGGCTTCAAAATATGCTTAATTTATGCAAAATACCTATAGTCATACACACTGAGCAAAAACATATACAGTGGGTACGGAAAGTATTCAGTCCCCCTTAAATGTTTCACTCTTTGTTATATTGCAGCCATTTGCTAAAATCATTTAAGTTCTTTTTTCCCCTCAATGTACACACAGCACCCCATATTGACAGAAAAACAAAATTGACATTTTTGCAGATTTATAAAAAAAAAAAAAAAAAAAAAACTGAAATATCACATGGTCCTAAGTATTCAGACCCTTTGCTCAGTATTTAGTAGAAGCACCCTTTTGATCTAATACAGCCATGAGTCTTTTTTGGGAAAGATGCAACAAGTTTTTCACACCTGGATTTGGGGATCCTCTGCCATTCCTCCTTGCAGATCCTCTCCAGTTCTGTCAGGTTGGATGGTAAACGTTGGTGGACAGCCATTTTTAGGTCTCTCCAGAGATGCTCAATTGGGTTTAAGTCAGGGCTCTGGCTGGGCCATTCAAGAACAGTCACGGAGTTGTTGTGAAGCCACTCCGTTATTTTAGCTGTGTGCTTAGGTTCATTGTCTTGTTGAAAGGTAAACCTTCGGCCCAGTCTGAGGTCCTGAGCACTCTGGGGAAGGTTTTCATCCAGGATATCCCTGTACTTGGCCGCATTCATCTTTCCCTCGATTGCAACCAGTCGTCCCGTCCCTGCAGCTGAAAAACACCCCCACAGCATGATGCTGCCACCACCATGCTTCACTGTTGGGACTGTATTGGACAGGTGATGAGCAGTGCCTGGTTTTCTCCACACATACCACTTAGAATTAAGGCCAAAAAGTTCCATCTTGGTCTCATCAGACCAGAGAATCTTATTTCTCACCATCTTGGCAAACTCCATGTGGGCTTTCATGTGTCTTGCACTAAGGAGAGGCTTCCGTCGGGCCACTCTGCCATAAAGCCCCGACTGGTGGAGGGCTACAGTGGTGGTTGACTTTCTACAACTTTCTCCCATCTCCCGACTGCATCTCTGGAGCTCAGCCACAGTGATCTTTGGGTTCTTCTTTACCTCTCTCACCAAGGCTCTTCTCCCCCAATAGCTCAGTTTGGCCGGACGGCCAGCTCTAGAAAGGGTTCTGGTCATCCCAAATGTCTTCCATTTAAGGATTATGGAAGCCACTGTGCTCTTAGGAACCTTAAGTGCAGCAGAATTTTTTTTTTTGTAACCTTGGCCAGATCTGTGCCTTGCCACAATTCTGTCTCTGAGCTCTTCAGGCAGTTCCTTTGACCTCATGATTCTCATTTAATATAATATATACATTCAATATAACAAAGAGTGAAAAATGTAAGGGGGTCTGAATACTTTCCGTACCCATTGTATAGGCCTGTAAAAGGCGTTGTGATCCCATCTCATCTTAAAAGCAAATGGTCACAAATATTAGGAAAAATGATCAGATCAGATGATCAGATCACTAGTAGCTAAATGCAAACACTGATATTAAATAACATGAGACACGTTCATCCACTCTGAGCACATCTGAATGAGGGAAAGTGGACGCATCAGAACATTAGCTTTACAGCTTATATACCTGCAGAATCAGCACAGGAGGATTAAATGCTGGGAAAGAAACAGAGCGCCTGCACAGGGCCTAAAAACACAACCTGATTGTTTGATAAACACAACAGAATGGTTTATCAGACATTAATTTTCCAGCTTCAGGTCTTGGCAAAAAGAGAGCAGTCTTGATTTGAGGTAGACTCAAAAAGAGGAAAACACTTCATCAGACCATTATTGTGTGGCAGGAAGGCAAAATCAGACTTGTTTGCAGGGGCTTGTGCCATAAGCGGAGGTGAAATTCTGAGGAAAACAAAATGAAGATAAGGCAGAAAATATTTAATGGCAAATAAATGAGTAAAGTAGAAAACACAAAAGGGCAGAGAGCAACATGGACACATGGGTCACGCAGAGAGAAACTACAGGCTCATTACGGGCAAAAATAAGAGCCATTTTCCAACTTAATTTCCCCAGTTGCTATTTCAGCATAATGTGGCGTAGCTTATCGTCACAAGCGGCTGTATTAGTTTGCTTTAAAAGCCTTTCATTTTGAGCATCATTATTTATTCTAAACAGCATTCTTCTCTGGGGGGAAAAAAAACACTGGAAAGGCTACACAATGCTGGCTGCTTAATTAAATTGACATTCAGTCGCTGTCCCTGAAAATGATTTCATGGAATGAAAAACTGCATTTTTTCCCAGAAAATAAGGGGAGAGGCAATTAAAAAGAAGGTTCAAGGCAAGGCTTATTACATTTAAAGATTTAAGGATTCAAGAGGCCACACTTGTTAGAAGCGACGCTTATTTTTTTTCTGCTGGATGAAAACATTCCATCTAGGGATGCACAATATGTCGGCCACCACATCAATATCGACCGATATGTGTTCATTTTTAATGTTATCATTATCGCCCCAAAAGGAAATTTTGGCAGATATCTTAAAGCCAATAAATAATGGATGATGTCCTTCAGCATAGACACTTTAGATGCATACTGTTCACAATTATGGTTTTGAATAACTTGAAATACAATACAGTTGAGAGCAACATGTGCAGTGCAAGTCTATCATATAGGCTAGATAAAATTATGAGAACACTATTGTAAAAGAATGTTGTGAATTATTTGTATGCCCGTGATTTAATGCATTGTTACGGGATAAGCGCATCCACAACAGGAGTTACACATACTGACTTAGCTCACTTGTGCATTCACCTCATTTTGTGCAGATAGAAGTTGTAATATTATGTTTATGTTGCAAAAATATCTGATTAATCTCATATAGATTTTGAGCTAATTAACCTGCTAGCAAAGCTCTACAGTTCACATTTATTCAGCTCTTCAGCTTCAGCGCACCCAGCTCAAACAGCTATGCT
Organism: Megalobrama amblycephala; assembly: GCF_018812025.1. Classification (NCBI taxonomy): domain Eukaryota; kingdom Metazoa; phylum Chordata; class Actinopteri; order Cypriniformes; family Xenocyprididae; genus Megalobrama; species Megalobrama amblycephala. Next base: position 3,880,432 of record NC_063046.1, on the reverse strand, counting down.
GTTATTTGAAACTGTAATTTCAAAAACATTGCTGCATTATTATGAATAACACTTATTTTTCTCATATTTTTTTAATCAACAATATGGTTTAAAATAATTTAAATCAAAGAAAGTTTGCCATAGGAGTGTAAAATTTATTTTAAAACTAACACTGGTTCAAACTAGGCTACTGCACTATATATGTTTGATTTATGTTGTAAAGTATTGGCACAGCAGTAACATGGTGAATTACTGAAGGACCAGATTGGGGTCAGAGGTCAACCAAAGTCAATTCTGCACTCTAGCATGAGTGAGAAGCCAGATAATTCAATGGCCACCTTCACCCACAACAGATTTCATGAAGGAGGGGCTGCTTCAGGAAATACAGCTTTAAATCAGAGAAAATGATTACTCCAAAGAGCTATGAACATTTTGATTAAGAGACAATGTCTAACAAGATGGTCATTATCATACAATAAACCCTGAGATGGTGAGCAGGTCAAGTGGAGGACTCATCCTAAACAGGTGTATTTTGTGAAGAATACTGAATATTTAAGAGAACAATACAGCCCAAATCAATATTTAATGTCCATGTATTCCTTTATTTGGGAAGAGGCAGTGTAATCTACTTCATGTCCTGAATCAGGTCTTTCAGAGAGTTCAGTATTTAATGTTTGAGAAAAATATAAACTTACTTATTTTACATTAACATAACTTATTCCAAAAACAAACTGCACCATTAGCATGGACGGACCTCTTTGAGGAAAATCTCAGTTGAACATCGGCTGGTGTGGTTTATTTGCATGGGATTTTCTTGTGTACGGCCCCCTACAGGCAGCTGTGCAACACAGACGGACTGGAATGACAAGCCTTTCGCAGGATTAATTTAATCCAGAGGTGTCTGATTCATGCTTCCTCTGGGCCAGACACTCAAGAACATTTCCAATTCTGATGTGTACGAGCTGCGTCTCTCCCTAAATGCTTCAAGCTACTTCGCATTAAAGTCTTGTTTGGATTCAGTGAAATATACCCTCATCACTTTTATTCATTTTAATTAAGATGGTTTTCCCAACCCATAGCTCAAAAACACTCCTGTTTTATAAAGATCCCATTAACCTGACCTTGTAGAGGCCTTTGATTACCTGCTGAGGTACAAATGAGATGCAGATACAGGCCACCTGAGCCTCTTTACACGCATCCTCCGCACAACAGCATCCAGAGGCTTCCCTCCAGGATTTGCATGAGTCTCCTATTCTGAACAAACGCTCGAAAGCATTGGGCTCATAATGAGTCCCTGTGCACAGTGAAAGCAGCCTGAACAAGCACCAGAGGAAAGGAACATAATCTCTGGCAATCCTACAAAACATTTGTGGAACTCCCACAACTCAAGTGTGGATAACATGAAAATGCTGCGGAAAGTCATCTTAAAGCAGAATATGAGGACAGTCCTACAGCCAGATGGAGCAGAAGATGGAGCTAAAGAAAGAGAGAGACAATCAGCAAGAGTGAAGAGCTGAAGATCCGTTGAAGCAGAGAGCAGAGTCACCACAGGGCAGAATGGGATCAGTAATAAAAGAACAAAAGGAAAAGATAGCAGACAGAATAAGGACAGAATAGCTCTGATTTTTGCTTTCTATAGACGACTAACAAGATGTGAACAGACATGCAGCCCTGTCAGAGCATGTAGTCCATGAGTCCCTCCAATGACTCGAAAATCTGTGCCACTTCAACTATTGGAGGACAAACCATCTTCTATGAACCAGCTGATGCATGTTTTTCAATGCACCTAATAAAAGATCATAATGAGAGTGAAAATAGATTCCAGTAGTCCTTCAAAAATAAGGCTGCAGATTTCTGCCTCTAATGGCTCCACTATATATGAAAGTGTACCAGAGGAGATCTTACTGCCTTCTATGAAATGCATTTACACTTCATTACAGCAGATTTTAAATCACAAGGGGTGGGCAGAGGACCACAGCGGAGGGGGAAATGCACTTTAATTGCCAGTCCAATTAGAAGCAGGTTTTGATCACAGCATTCAGAGCATGTTTAAAACTTCACACAGTCCATGCAGGCAGGCATATGGTGACCACGCTGCACAGCAGAATGACAAAATGTAATTAAAAACATTCAGAAGACCTTACATGAACTGCAGTCAAATAAAGAGGATGCACGCAAAGCATTAACACAGAGTTAATTGCACATTCAGAAGAAAACTGCAATTTCAGCATATATTCACATTTTAAATCATTCAATTATGGAAATAAAATAGAATGTCATTTTAAGATAAAGCTACTGTTCAGTGAAAGAAAATGGTACCACGTTTCATTTTGTATTATTTTAGTTCTTTATCATTGTGTTTTCAGCAATTTTATTAATTCATTATTTCAGGGGATATTGTTCCTTAAACCAGAGGATCAAATTAAGGCCGCATTGTTTGTTGTTTCTCACACATTGCATGAGGGGAATAGAAAGAAAAGCCAAGAACTTTCAACACAGTGATCACTAAAAAATATGAACATTAGATCTTAATGTCACCGTTTGTATCACTCCACTCTGCAAATCCAACGCAATTTTTGCGAATACTACAATTGTTGTACCACGAACTGTAGTTTTAAGACTTTACACTTTACATTTTTTTTTTTTCTTTCAAACATCTGGGGCCATATTCACAAAACATTGTATCTTACCACTAAGAGTTCTCCTAAATGGCAATAAAAGTTCTTAGTTAAGAGTTTTCTCTTAAAACCTATTCAGAAAACTGCTGAGACAAACTTTTACTAAGGAATAGAGAGAAGTCTTAAGCTAAGAGTAATGGCGGGGTTGACCTCCTTGCTATGGACTATGCACACAGTGATTGGCTGATGGGGAGGAGTCTCTGTCAGTGATTTAATCATAGAAATATTGTAGAATGAGGTATCATGTTTCCATATCCAATTAAAACTTTTAAAATACAAATGTTGCCATATTCAAATAAAGTGTTTAAAATAAAAATGTTCCCATATTCAAAGGTTTTAAAATGTAGGCTAAGTATCACTAATAAAACTAGTATACGTTCAGCTAATTGTCAGCTTCTTATATGTCTGCATCTCGAGAGAATGCAGAATTCAAGTTACAAATTATGTTTTATAAACAAAGTTTGGGAAGAGCACATTTAAACGGTCTATCTAATCAGCTCAACAAGGACAGTAGACTCACCTATAGTTACCTCGGCAGTTTTCTGCATCCCTCTGCCACCCCACTCCTCACTCTCAGCCGGGGTCCTGGGGATACGGGGAGAACTCTGGATTTGGGCTAACTTCCAAGCTCGGAGCCCTCAATCCCCTTGGACAGCACGCCAAATATGCTTATTAATGTTTTTTTTTTTTTTTTTTTTTTTTTTTTAAACTCTATTCCATCTTTTGTAAGTGTGAACTAGTGAAAACAACTGCCACAGGTAATCGGACATTTATTTATTTATTTATTTATTTATTTATTTATTTATTTATTTATTTATTTAAGATTTATTTTTGGCATTTTATTGTAGATTCAAAACTATAAATCAAATATGTATTGCATTTATAAAGAAGGTTAAGCACCCAAGGCTCTATCGCTATTGTCTCAATTATTTGTGATTTGGTCTTGGAAATATAGAGATACGAGGTTTCCGCCTGACACTGACGATATATTCTTAACTGTGTGGCATTTATTTTATTTTATTTATTTTTTTTTTTGGCATTTGGTAATTATCCATGGCACACTTGTCACGAGCACACTATTGATTCTGTACGTTTGACTTAACTGTACAGTTGTGTTTATTTCCTACTGTCATTTATAATAGCTACTGTTGTTAATTTGTTGTTCAATAAAATTTTATTTTATATAAATGTGTTGTATTTGGTATTGAGAAAGAGTCCAATAGTGTGTAATATGGATTGAGTGAAAGTTACATTAATTTGACACTAGATGGCAGCAACGAGTGAATGAGACTCATTCAATGAGCCAGTCGCAAGAGGCTTTTAAATTGAAAAACTTTTACAAAGGATTTTTTAGCGCTGTATGTTATGGAAAATTCCATTAGCTGTATAAAAGGACAAAGACAAAGATCGCTTTCCTCAGCGGACATTCAAATGGACTTTATAATGGATATAATATTATGGACATCGACCTGAAGAATGAATGTTTCGTTACCAAGTTCTAAAGTTCTACCTTATTGCTTTTATAAAACGGTTGCCCCACTATACAAATATTAAAGCCAAAAAATGTGTCAATGCAACTTTCATGAATTAAAATCACTAAAAGCCTTCCTTCTGCTGGAAAAAATAGTCCCTGACCGTGAACAGCAACAAAAGTTACATGATTACGCCATTAGATGGCGGCAAAGACTGTCTTTATGAGTGTGTCAGTCAGTAGCGGAGACTTTTATAATAATATATAATAATAATAATTAAATTTATTGTTATTGTTAAAATACAACAAGATTACATTAGAGCATCAATCGATTTCATGAAGTGCAAAAGATCTACAATAGCACAGTATATAACCCGGACAACATGTGACAAACAAGGAATGTAATATATAAGATAGATAAACTCTAGTAACCAGAAAAATGTGTATAGTTAAGTGTACTGCTGCAATGCAAAGTCCAGATCTGCAGTTAAGTGAGTGAGAGGGGGAGAGGGGGACAGTGTTTTATATTGAAAAGACTCAACTGTTGTGAACACGGAAGACGACACAAGTGACAAATGCTTTGACTAGCGCTGTCAGTCATGGGAAAAACCCTTAACTGTTAAGGACAAGATACTGCAGTGGACATTTAAACATTTTTTTTATTATTATGAACACAGGACTGACCTGAAAATCTGAATGCATCTATCTATCTATCTATCTATCTATCTATCTATCTATCTATAAATATAACTAAGATCCCAAAAGTGGGCAAGGTGAACACAGAAAAAAAAATACATCAGCATGATAATAATAAATAACATTTAAAACGAATACAATCATAGGCCATCAGCAATTATTAGAAGCCATAGAAAATAAGTGAATTTTTAACTTAGATTTAAAAATAGCCAGGTGTTGTTCTAATAAGTAGTGGAAACTTATTCCATAGATTAGGACCAGCCACCACAAACGTGCGATCACCCGTGTTTAGATCTAGCTCTTGGCACTGTAAAAAGTGCAAGATCACTGGATCTAAGTGATCTAAGAGGAACATGACTTACGAGGAGGTCTGCGAGATAATCAATCTCTTTCTCACAATACTCTTCTACATAATACAGTAAGCTACACTGAACAACAGAAATTGAGAACAAAGAGTTTACGTTGCCAAGAGTGGTTGCTAAGGGTGTTATGTAGTGATACACAGAACCATCGGGTGAAGCAGTCATAGTCGTGTTTTATCGTGAATAAAACAGAGCTATTGACCAATCAGAATCAAGGACAGGAACTAACTGTTTTATATATAAATTATAGGCTCATTATGGTTTAATATTGTGCCCAGTTTATATTTAAGTAATTGAATTAATATAAACGTGATTAGTGACCTATTGGCTTAAATGAACAGCTACTAGCTGACTAGAAAAACCTTTCGGGGGCAGCCCTAGATAACACCTAGGTATTTAAAATCATTAACTGTCTCTATTGCCTTTTGATTAATCTTAATTATAAAACCGTTAATTTCCTTCCTTCTAAGTGAAAAACACATTACAAATTATAAGTCAAACAGTTCTTTTACAGCCACTGTGACAACAGTCATTTCATTTGTTAATATATCTGCTAAGCATGGAGTCTGTGCTGATACATAGATTACTGTGTCATCTGCATATAACTGATATTTAGTTTCTGTTCAACAATTTGGAAATCGTTGACGTATAAGGAAAACAACAGTGGACCTAGAATTGACCCTTGAGGGAGATCCATCTCATTATTTTGTAAAGATGATGTTGAATCATTTATTTTAACACACTGATCTTGAGATTCTAAATATGATCTAAACTAATTGACTGCCTGCTGAGAAAAACTGAACGCATTTAATTTATGCAGGAGTATTTCATGATTCACTGTATCCCTTTTGAGGTCGAAAAACACTGTGCCTACTACATTACCATTATCTAAAATTAACTTTAATAAATTCTGAGATGGCAGTTTGCCAATTCTGTTGAATACTTGGGCCTAAAACCAAACTGTTTAGTGAAGGTTGTTGTTGTTGTGCTACCAATTTTTCCAGAATTTTAGAAAATACAGGGAGTTTGGAAATTGGTCTATAATTCTGAACTTCTTCAACTGATCCTGCCTTAAAAATTAGGGTTATGATAGTTTTATAAAAGTTTTCCAATTTGAGAGGAATTTACTTTCTCTGAGAGTTAAATGTATTAAATTTATCAAATTTACCAAGGGCTTCAACAAGCAAGCACTAAACTTTTTTTTTTTTTTTACACAAATGTGGTATCCATTCCAAATGTATCCTTAGCCCTTGAATAATTCAATCGATTAATACATTTAAGTATCTTATATTCATCAACCTCAGAGATATAAAAGGATGAGGGTGTGTATGTTATTGTATATGGAGGTAATTGTACAGGTTCAAAATGTATAGCAAGTTCTTCCACAGACTGAATAAAATATCTATTAAATTCATTAGCAATTTCAGTGCTGTCAGAACCAAGTCTTCTGAAGTGACTTTTCTTTTTGTCCGATGTCACCACGGGTGGCCAGCGAAATTACAAACTGTGAAAAAATGAGCACAACAAACCCCACCATACATTTTCCCTTGCTGAATATCCTGTTTCTCTCAGAGATAATGGAGGTAAACTGGGCTGTGAATGTTGTTTTATATTGACTTGTCAAGGTCTGCTTTAACTGTGGTAAGAATCACTGCAACCTCTTTATAAAACAGCAGTAACAACAAGAAAAGTGTGAATCTTAGGTCTTACCTATACATAATCCTTGAATTAATAACTTAATAAATCCTTGAATTAATTTTAAAATTAAAATACATGTCAAATTGACTTCAATATTAGAATTTGCTACAATTATTAATTGTCACTACTATCACCAATTCATTTGTACTATTCATTATATTACGAATCCAATCATTTTTGGTAATTGTCTGTGCATCCCAATCAGGATTGCCTGAAGCTCAAAGATTACTTTCAAAGGGCATAAATATATACAATGTCTCCTTCTCTGATGGTTATTCCTGTGCCTGATGGACGGATGTCCATGATTCCTACCGCTTTGTCTTAAGGAGAACAAACACTCTCCACTACACATGGGTCACACCTGACAGCTGTTTGTTGGTGTTTTTAATGTGTCACATTGTTCTTACAATCAAATGAGGCAGAGAAATAAAGTAACATTTCAATTCATCAGCTGTAAAATATTTCTTAATCCATCTGCCTTGACTTCACACACCATGATGGTTGCCATTTAACACAGAAACTCAACACTTTTGATCAATTGATCCCACTCCACTCGACATATTTAGTCTGTAAATGCTAAGATTTAAGTGAGCAGAAGGACTCCAGTGAACACTCAATAATTCCCAAATTATCCCACCCCAAAAGTAAACAGTCAAGATTTTGCCCCAGGGAACAAAAGCACTAGCCTGGTAATACCAGACTCTGCTACTTCACTTTGCTTCGTAGACAGAGTCTGGAATGGCATAATAGAGAAGTGTTTTCTCTCTCGCTAGGGGACGCTTGTCTGAAGTTTAAAATCATTGGTTACCCGTAAGCCAATCAGATACGTTTAGTTATGACGTATGTTATCCGCCTGTACAGCCACATCGAAGCACAGACATCATGCATCGAACTCAAATCTATGATTGAACTTCCACTGTAAACCTGTTGTAAACACATGATGATGTGAGCGAAATACCGGAGTGAACATGGCTGTAAACGACTTTTGCAGATTATGCGAAGTTAATGCATCCCGAAGTTTGCATCCCGTGTCTCGTTTCCCATTTCCGCGGTCGTTTCGGTTTTCGATTTCTCTAACCTACAATGTAAAACTCGGCGCTTAGCATCTACGTCAAGGCTCTCAGCCCGCCCTCTGTTCGTTGATTGGCCCGGCTGTTTCCAGACCGGTGGCAAACACAAAGCTCTGACGCTGTATCAGACTGAGTACAGAAGCGAAATGAAATTGAGCGGAAGTAGGAAGTCTGACGTAGTCAGGCTACAAAAGCACTCCAACCAGTTCCAAACAGAGCACCATGACAGGATGTGAGGAGAACAGAAGTTCAGCATGCACAAAGGGAATAAAGATCGCAAAAAAAAAAAAAAAAAAGAAAGAAAAAAAAGAAACAGCAGCCTGAAGCACACCAAAAAAGGCATCTGGCGGGCTGCTCTGAAACACCTGCAGGTAAACAGCAAGTGCTCACAGCGATAAACCCTAAATGTCATCTGTCAGATCATCAATCCATGCTGAGAGAGGGAACACCCCCAAAAACAACTCCATACAAACACTTGCATTTGCTGTTGCAGAGACAGACAGGAACTCTGAGGGCCTCATCCCTACGGCTCATGTGCAGAACACCTGTAGAGAGTCATGGGATCGTCCATCTGTCCGGGACATACACCGCCTAACGTTCTGATGCCTCCCGTATAAGTCCAGAGTGGTGGCCAATGAAACACACAAACCAACCTATCCTTGCTTCACCTCACAACCTTGAGGGCTTCCTGTTGAGATCAAGACTGTTTTGAGACTCAGCTTTGTGTCTCCTTGTAGAAAAACAGGCAACAGCTCCAAAATGAATGGAACAAGGGTGTGTTTTAATTGCTGAATTTTCCTTCAACTGAAACAATGTGTTCAACTTTGACTGTTCAGAGCAGCCATTGTTTACCTATTAAATTCACCTACAAATGGCCCAGGAATAAATCAATACACAGTTCCTGGGAGAGACCCAATTTTAAGATGCACTGTCTTGATTATGGCCAGTCAGAAGATTCAGGAGATTTTTTTTTTTTTTTTTTTTTTTTTATGTCCCACTCGCACTTGTAAGGCTTCGTTTCAGTCTAAGTTTTTCCCACCACTGAGTTTTGATCATTCAAAGTGCCAAATAATAACAGGTTTTGTTTCAGTCTAAGTTTGCCAGGAATTTCACTTGACAGTAAAAAACAATCAAAAGATCGTTGAATAAATAAGAACTATATAAACTTGAGGGAGTTTGTCATCTGACCAATCTGAAGGATTTGAGATATTAACCTGTAGAGCCTCTTACTGTATTAACAAAACAAGGAAGTAACCTTACAACAGTAACACTTTAGTATGGGGAACACATATTCACTATTAACTACGCCGTTTCCCACAACAAACTCATAATTTACTTCTTATTAATAGTTATTAAATAGTTAAGTTTAGGTATTGGGTAGGATTAAGAACGTAGAATAAGTTCATGCAGAATGAGGCATTAATGTGTGCTTAATATGTACTAATAAACAGCCAATATTTTAGTAATATGAATGCTAGTTAAAAGCAACTAGTTAAAAGACCTTAAAATAAAGTGTTACCCTTACAACTACTAAATGAATACCATGAATGGATAAAGAAGTAAAGTGCATAAGATTGATAAATGCAAGTGATTGAGCTGGCTGTTACTGAGGCAGTTGCACGTTATCTTATTGAAAGATAAACTCTTGTCTCTCTGGACAAATAAGGTGAAGAACCTTATTCTGAACTCAACAAATAAACTGACATAAGCTATGCAAAATCTAATGAAAATTTAAAAATCATATATTGACAATACAACTAATGCCAAGGTCCCTGGAAAGAGGATTGATAAAGTGATATTTAAGTTCAGCTTGGACACGTGGTGAATCCAGTGACTGTGGCATCTTCCACTGGTTATGCTGGGCCACATCTAAAAGGTTAGAAAGTTAACCTAACAACAGACTACATGAAAATGAGAAAGCATCTATCACACAGCCGCTGAGCCTAGTAAATGCATGCAAATACACAAATACACAATCTGAAATTTGCCATCTTTGCTCAAAAGTGTTTAGTTCTGCAGCCAACGTGACAGGTTGATCAATGAGCCAATTACCTGAGCTGAGCATGAGACTAATCACTTCAGAGCCACCATGAAAATTACATCTTAAGAGCAATGATTGGCCGATGACATCACAAGCATGTGCACAGTTCCACAACCCTGAACCAGCATCTAGCAGCAGGGGCTAAACAGCCAAAATCTAATCTCTTGACCTTACAGAGAAATGATCTCCAGTTATCCAACAAATGGAAAATTATATATCTGATTTCAGATTTTAATTTTACAAAATCTATTCATCGTAACTTAATACCATTATTTTATTTTTATTTTAGTTTTTTTTCCTCAATGGTGTGTGAATCAATTTCTCAAGGTAATCTAGACAGCACACCAAAAGAACCAACCACATTTAAGAGCAAGTCTAGGTCATTCCAAAACCAGGCCAGGGCTTTCAGTCACATTTGATCTGCATGGAGGTTGGAAATAAATCTAGTTTACACAGTCAAGCCAAGTGAGCCAAAGAAAAATTACAGATGAATAAGGTTAGGCCAATGAAGTTCAAATCGGTGACAGAAGGCTCAGTACACTCGCACTGAAGGCTTGACACCTTTAGACTTACTGCACAATCAAAACACACACACACCTCAGAATCAGAATCAGAAAGAGCTTTATTGCCAGGTATGTTGTTTACACATACTAGGAATTTGTTTTAGTGACAGAAGCTCCACAGTGCAACAGAGTAACAGCGACAAGACAAGACACACAATAAAAAGAATAAAATAATAATATACAAAGATAGACAAAGTGCAAAAAAAGCAAAAGATAATATATATTATAGACAATTGTATGTACAATTATGTGTGCAAATTGAGATATAAATAAGTGTTTTAAGTAAATAAACTGTAATAGTGTTGTGTGTTCTGTGTTTGTCAAGTGTTCATGAGATGGATTGCTTGAGGGAAGAAACTGTTCCTGTGTCTGGTCGTTCTGGTGCTCAGGGCTCTGTAGCGTCGACCGGATGGCAACAGTTCAAAGAGGGAGTGTGCTGGATGTGAGGGGTCCAGAGTGATCTTCTTTGCCCTTTTTCTCACTCTGGATAAGTACAGCTCTTGGAGAGTGGGGAGGGTTGTGCCAATGATTCGCTCAGCAGACCGGACTACCCTCTGTAGTCTTCTGAGGTCAGATTTGGTAGCTGAGCTGAACCAGACGGTAATTGAAGTGCAGAGGATGGATTCAATGATGGCAGAGTAGAACTGTTTCAGCAGCTCCTGTGGTAGGTTGAACTTCCTCAGCTGGCGAAGGAAGTACAACCTCTGCTGGGCCTTTTTCACAATGGACTCGATGGTTGTCCCACTTCAGGTCCTGGGAGATGGTGATGCCCAGGAACCTGAATGACTCCACTGCTGCCACAGTGCTGTTCATGATGCGGTGATCGTACCTGAGCGGTGATCCACTGACAGACAGAGGTGGGCACGGAGAGCTGAGTTAGTTTAGGCTGGAGGAGTGATGGGACGATGGTGTTAAAAGCAGAGCTGAAGTCCACAAACAGGATCCTCACATAAGTCCCTGGTCTGTCCAGATGCTGGAGAACATAATGCAGTCCCATATTGACTGCATCATCCACAGACCTGTTTGCTCAGTAAGCAAACTGCAGGGGGTCCAGTAAGGGTCCAGTGATGTCCTTCAGAAAAGCCAGAACCAGTCTTTCAAATGACTTCATGGCCACAGATGTTAGAGCCACAGGTCTGTAGTCATTTAGTCCAGTAATTTTGGGTTTCTTTGGGACGGGGATGATGGTGGAGCGTTTGAAGCATGAGGGGACTTCGCACAGCTCCAGTGATCTGTTGAAGATCTGTGTGAAGATGGGGGCCAGCTGGTCAGCGCAGGTTTTCAGACAGGCTGGTGAAACGCTGTCTGGGCCTGGTGCCTTTCTTCTCTTGTTCTTTCTGAAGACCTGGCACACGTCATCTTCACTGAACTGAATTGCAGGTGTGGGGGAGAGGGGGGTTGATGGAGGTGTGAATGGTGATTTTTCAAACCTGCAATAAAACCCATTCAGATCGTCTGCCAGTTGTTGATTCTCCACAGAGCTGGGGGATGGTGTCTTGTAGTTGGTGATAACTTTCAGACCTTTCCACACCGAAGTTTATCAGAATAATTCCTCTTTGCCACTCTGATCTCCTTTTCCAGTGTGTATTTGGCCTGTTTGTACAAGACTCTGTCCCCTTTTCTGCGAGCATCTTCTTTGGCCTGACAGAGCTGGCTGAGTTTTGCAGTGAACCAGGGTTTGTCGTTGTTGTAAGATAAATTAGTCTTTGTAGGAATGCACAGATCTTCACAGAAACTGATATATGATGTAACAGTCTCTGTGAGCTCGTCCAGATCGGTGGCAGCAGCTTCAAAAACATTCCAATCAGTCCATTCGAAACAGGCTTGTAAAGCCCGCTCTGTTTCGGTGGTCCATCTCTTTACAGTCTTTGCTACAGGTTTAGCTGATTTCAGTTTCTGCCTGTAGGTTGGTATGAGATGAACTAAACAGTGATCAGAGAGCCCCAAAGCTGCCCGTGGGACAGAGTGATATGCATCCTTTATTGCTGTGTAACAATGGTCGAGTATATTACTGTCTCTAGTGGGACAGGTAACACCTGCACAGCAGATCCTCTCAGACAGCACCTCACATCCATAAACTGCCCTGAAGGCCCTCTAGGGAAAGGCATTGGATAGTCTCTGAATGAAGCCAGGAGTTTGCCTGCATCCAAGAGGGACAAGCAATGCAGGAAGATCAAGTTGTTATGTGGTTGTCAGGCAGTGAACACTCACTCTTTCTCACTTCCTGTTTCTGAGTGCAGACCCACAGCAGGCATTCTCCATGACAAACTAGACAGACTGTACTGTATCTCAGACGTCTCTGAGTAAGCCTGGGCTGTCCTGCACCTGTCAAATCAGCCAGATGTGTCCATCATGTCATTCACAGAGCGACACCTTCCTGTCACAGACATCTGATCGCTCTCCTCAAGCACTGTGACATACTGGTCAAGTGTGTGTCGTCCTGTAGCATTTGAATGATTCCTCAAATTTCTCACTTCAGGAGGTTGTCTGGGACACATTCCAGTCAAAACTGCAAGTCTAAATGCATCTTTTTACTCCTCCCAAAGACATTAAAAATAAACATGTGAGCTTTAAATAACATGTTATAGCCAGATATGACTGCACTACTGCATCACGCATCACCGCAGATGAGCAGCTGAGTATCTCTTTAGCAAAAACACAAACTGCCGCATATGAAACTGAAAGTAAGTCATAGACGCTCAACACAATTATTTTCAATAAAAAGTAATGAGACTGAACGATCTTAACCAGTGCTGCTGCTGCGCACTCTTCTATTGCAGTCTTTGATTTGGAAATTAGGTGATGGTCATTAAATCGCCATTAAATCTGCATATAGCGTGGGAATTGAAGATCAGATTTATATCCATTTTGCAGACACACATTTATGTTGGCCAAGTGTAAATGGAATCATTTTAATAAATCAGATAGAAATCTGATCAGAGAAAACTCATGAAGTGACCACATGTAAACAGGCCATGTGTGATCAGATGCACCATTTCCACCTGCTGGACCAGAAAACAGCTGAAAAAAAAAATGGGGATTTGGAAATGATGACTTCAATTACAGCTGCTCCCAAATGTAATTACTTCAGTTTAGTGTGCAGTACAATTCTAACAATTATACTGAATATCTTTAATAAAGCAGTGTATAGTAATAAAGCAGTGTATAGTAAGCTAAAAAAATTGATATTAGACATTTTAATTAACATGCAGCACTTTTTATATTTTCTTACTTTGGTCTAAAATTAAACCCACGTTTCAAGCCCAGCTGGGGTCCGATAATGTTTGTCTTGTAATGCCTTCAGTCCATTAACTTTCTCTTTCTGGATCATGAAACAGTATAATTGTATAAATGGAATTTATCAGCAGCACTCTTAGAAGCCGCTCTGTCGAATGAATTTGAGAACCGGAATAAAACATCACTGGATGTCAGCTGACGCAAATAAAGCCCTGGAGTTCAACCTCAGGGAAGTGGCATGGGGTACATAAGTGGGAAAGGAAGCAGAAGAAAAGAAAACAGCATAAAAATCTTCCACATTAATAGCTGTGAGCTTCATTATGAGTTTCCATAAGCTGCAAATTAAATTAGCCATCATCCATAGACACACTAATGAAGCTGCTGACAATGCTGGCTCGTACCTGAAATTAAATGACCCCTTATTAGGTTCTCTCTCTCTTTGTGCGCATGTGCGGATGTTTGTTGAGTGAGCAGAGTGAGTGGTGTGGTAAGTGTGTGGTCTTTTGTGCCCGCCGTGGCTTTAAAAGATTATTTTTTCTTTCTTTCTTTTCTTTTTTTTTGGTTGTTGTTGTTGTTGGGTTAAAGTTTTAATTTGTTGTGAAATTAACAGAGAAGCCTATTTATTCTGAGCGCTGAAACCGGTTTTTGTACTGGAATCATGGCGACTCAAGGAGCTTATCTTCTAGATTCACTCACGCGGCGCCACGGAGTGAAGGTGGTGGCTGCGGGGAGTGTAGAGGAGTGTAGTTTGGCGGTTGGTGAGGTAGTGGGTCATGAATGCGTGTTAGCAGCGTCCAGAATAAACAACTCTGTGCTATTCCTAAGTACAGTAGAGAAAGCGAATGAAGTGGTTGGAAAGGGAATAAACATACGTGGTCTATCTACCTCAGTACTACCTCTTTCTACCCCCGCCAAAAAAGTTACTATTTCAAATGTACCTCCTTTCATTAAAGACGAGATGCTGACTAAGGAATTGTCACGCTTTGGAAAACTGATTGCACCCGTAAAAAAGATATTATTGGGAGCAAATCAGAGTTGGTGAAACATGTAGTGTCGTTTAGGTGATTTACATTTATGATACTGAACGGAAACAGAACTGATCTTGACTTAAACTTTAAATTTAAAGTGGATGATTTTGATTACACTGTTTTTGTTATTACAGACACAACAAGGTGTTTTGGCTGTGGAAAGTCTGGTCATTTGATACGTGCGTGCCCGGAAAACATCGCTCGTCAAAGTGCGCAGAATGATGGTGTTAAAGATAACACCGCGCAAAATGAAGACGGAGAAGTTGCCAGTACTTCTAGTGCGCTGAATTCTGGCACTAAAGAAGCAGTCGTGTCAGCAGACAAAAATGTTGAATCTGATTTGACTAGACACAGCGTTAAAAGCGATGAATTAAACGTCAAAAATCCTGATGTGCTGACTTGTGAGGTTGATGAAAGTAACAGCATTGATTGTGAAGGTTTTCTGGTAAACAAGCAAATAGTTTTGAGCCAGCCTTCAGATACTGAGTCACAAGTGGAGAGTGTGATTCAAAATGATAGTATGTTAGTAGATATGGATCAGGCCAGAAAGAATCAAAAAGAGAATAAGGTGGAAAATGATAGTAGTGAGAGTGAGTGCTCTGATTCTAACGTATCAGTTTGCTCTCAATCCAGTTGGTCATGTCTTGACTATGGAGTGGAAGAGATTAAAAAGTTTTTGAAAGTGACCAAAAATATGAGAGGAGTGCAAATTGATGAATATTTTCCAGATCTCAGAAGACTTCTGGACAATATTAAGTGTTCAATGAGTGAAGGAAGATTTTCAGATAAAGAAGTTTATCGTTTAAAGAAAATTGCTACAAAAATTCAACTCCAGTTAATGATGATTAAAAGGTTTAGTTTTTATGCCCTTATTGGATGTTGTGCTCTCTGTAGTGTAGTCTCTTTTTTAATTGTGATGATGAGTGACATTTGCATTGCATCTTTAAATGTAAATGGGGCTCGAGACTGTAGAAAGAGCACAGATATATGAAGTAATTAAACAGTATAAAATCGATGTCCTGTTTTTACAGGAGACACATAGTGATGTAAGAATTGCTACTGAATGGGCTAAGGAGTGGGGTGGTCTCCTTTTTCAGAGTCACAATACTTCACTCAGTGGAGGAGTTGCAGTTTTGTTTAGTAAAAATTTCACACCCTCATCTTTTGTAATAGAAGAGGCTGTTAAAGGTAGATGTTTAAAGGTAAAAGCTCAATTTGAAGATCATGTTTTTGTTTTTGTTTGTATATATGCACCAACTTTACAGACAGAAAGAATGTGTTTTTTTAGATGAAGTGAATACAGTAATAGAAAAGTGTGATAATGGGGATTTTTTTGCTTTTGGGAGGAGATTTTAATTGTGTTGAAAGAAACATTGATAGGAATCATGTAGAGCCACATATGGCTTCACGCCGAAAATTGGTACAAATGATAGAAGCGAATGAGCTATGTGATGTATGGAGGAATTTTAATCAGAATGTTAAACAATATACATGGACACACGCTCGTGACAATTTGTTGTCAATGGCAGGTTTAGATAGATTTTATGTTTTCAAACATCATTTTAGTTTCTTTATAAGTGGCTCGATTGTTCCAGTAGGTTTTTCTGACCATAGTTTGGTGGTGTGTAAAATGGTTGTAAGTTCTGTTAAGTTAAAAAGTCCTTATTGGCATTTTATGAATGAATGAATGAATGAATGAATGAATGAGGCATTTATATAGCGCTTTCATATGTACTACTGTACACCCAAAGCGCTTTACAATCATATCAGGGGTCTCTCCTCATCCACCACCAGTGTGCAGCATCCACTTGGATGATGCGACGGCAGCCACAGTACAACGGCGCCAGTGCGCTCACCACACACCAGCTGAAGGTGGAGAGGAGAGAGAGTGAAAGAGCCAATTCAATGGATGGGGATTATTAGGAGGCCGTGATTGGTAAGGGCCTATGGAGGGAATTTGGCCAGGACACCGGGGTTACACCCCTACTCTTTACGAGAAGTGCCATGGGATTTTTAATGACCACAGAGAGTCAGGACCTCGGTTTAACGTCTCATCCGAAGGACGGTTTTTAATGTGACTTTGTTGTCAGATTTACAATTTAAGGATGTTCTTAAATTTTATTGGGAGTCTTTTAGAGGACAAAAATATCAATTTACTTCTTTACAAGAATGGTGGGACATTGGGAAAGTAAGTATTAAGCTATTATGTCAACAATATACTCTAAATGTCACAAACAAATTAACTAAGTCAATAAAGAAGTTAGAAAATGAAATCTTAGAAGCTCAAGTTTTAATTCAAGAAACGGAATCAAGACCATTTAGACTTTTTTTTTTTTTTTTGAAAAGATTGGCCTTATCTGATTTATATAAAAGAAAGGCACAAGGGGCATTGGGCAGATCACGTTTCCAGAATGTGGAGCAGATGGATGTTCCATCAAAGTTTTTTTTTGGATTAGAAAAAAAAAAATGGTCAAAGACGGTATATACAAAATTTACGCTCAGAAACTGGGGCCCTGTTATCAGACCCAGTTGAAATGAGAAAAAGAGCAGTAACATTCTATAAAAATCTTTACAGTTCTGATCATAAGGCAGATCAAGATTTTAATCATACTTTTTTTGAAAATCTGCCAAAACTTTCAGAAAGTGCCAATGCTAATCTCAGTAAAGTTATTACTTTAAAAGAATTGTATGAAGCTCTCCAGAGTATGGAGAATGGGAAAGTTCCAGGGATAGATGGGATTCCTTTTGAATTTTATAAAGCATACTGGGGCATTTTAGGAGAGGACTTGCTAGAGGTTCTTAGCAATAGTTTAGTTAGTGTTTTTTTACTAATGAGTAGTCGGAGAGCAGTTCTCACTCTCCTCCCGAAGAAAGGAGATTTGAGTGAGATTAAGAACTGGAGACCAGTGTCATTACTGTGCTCTATAAAATCCTGTCCAAAGTGTTGGCGATTAGATTAGGGAAAGTTTTAGATGATATAATTAATCCTCACCAATCCTACTGTGTGCCTGGTAGATCTATATTTGATAACATTTTTTTAATTCGAGATTTGATAGATTTTTCAAAAATTTGTGGTGTAAATTTTGGCTTGATTTCCCTTGATCAAGAAAAGACATTTGACCGCGTAGAGCATGATTATTTATAGAAGACTTTAGATGCCTTTGGTTTTAATTCAGGCTTTACAGGCTATATTCAATTATTAATGACATCGAGAGTATGTTGAAATTTAATGGTGGCTTGTGTTTTCCTTTTAAAAGTTCAGCGTGGAGTAAGGCAAGGTTGTTCTTTATCAGGTATGCTCTATACCTTGGCAATAGAACCACTTTTGCATAAATTAAGATCGGTCTTAAAAGGCATTTCTTTGATGAGTTGTGAAGGTACTTTTGTTCTATCAGCCTATGCTGATGATGTAATTGTGTTTGTAAAAGAACAAAATGATGTGAGTATTTTAATGAAAATTTTGGAAGATTTTCAAATGATATCAGCTGCTAAAGTTAACTGGGTAAAAAGTGAAGCTGTTTTGGTGGGAGAGTGGGCAACAACAACCCCCAAATTCCCAGATGGACTAACATGGAGAAGAGATGGTTTAAAGTACTTGGGAGTGTATTTGGGAGATGAGTCTTTTCAGTTAAAAAATTGGGAAGGGATGATTGAGAAAATAAAGGGCCGTTTGGATAAATGGAAGTGGATTAAGCAAACACTGTCTTATAGGGGTTGAACCCTTATCATCAATAACCTTGTTGCTTCATCTTTTTGGCATCAGCTGACTCATATTGACCCACCACCACTCTTTCTTGCTAAGATCCAATCGATGTTGATAGACTTCTTTTGGGACAAAAAGCACTGGGTGGTCCATAACATCTTGTACTTACCAAAAGAAGAGGGTGGACAAGGACTTGTGCATTTGCAAAGCAGGACGGCAACTTTTCGAGTACAATTTATACAACGTTTCCTGACAGGTCCAAAGTCAGTAACTTGGAGACCAGTGGCAAGTGCTATTTTAAAAACTATTGCAGGTCTAAACATGGATAAATCCTTATTTTTATTGGATCCAAAAACTCTGAATTTGGTGAATCTTCCAGTTTTTTATCGGAACCTTTTTAAAGTATGGAGTCTTTTTAAACTCCAAAGGACAAACAATCTCACATCCTTGTACTGGCTTCTGGAAGAGCCACTGGTTTATGGTGCAAGACTGGACATAACTAGAGAATCAGTTTCATTGACTGAAGCCTTTATAAAGGCTAAAGTGTTAAATCTTCATCAACTAATAAGTTTGGCTGGACCAGATCTTATGGAGGTGGAGGTGGTGGCATTAAAGCTGGGGGTTAGATCTACTAACTGAGACTGAATTACTCAGGAAATATTGTATGGGAGAAATTACTTCTAATGACAAAGAACTTTTTTCCAAAGTTATTGGTTTCACCGAATTTAGAAGAGTCTAGTGGAATTTTTCTGGGATCAGAAAAATTAATGGTCATGGATTTTGAAGAAGTGAATGGAAAGAAATTGTACAAGTCATGTGTTAAATATTTTAATAAAAAAGCACTTGATGGAAAAATTGATACTCCTTGGCGAACTGTTTTAGGTTTGGATGAAGTTTTTAAGCCAAATTGGAGAACGTTATAGAAGCCACCATTAATTAAAAAAATTGGGGATTTGCAGTGGAGAATTTTACATTGTATTATTGCTGTGAATGCCTTTATATCTGTGGTGAATCCTGATGTTAGTGACAAATGTCCTTTTTGCTCTCAGAGAGAGACCGTTTTTCATGCTTTTATGCACTGTTATAGACTTAAACCGTTATTTGAGATTTTACAAAATTTGTTTAAGTCTTTTGATGAAGAATTTTCGATGCAAATGTTTATTTTTGGTGTTAAATATACAAGGAGATGACAGAGAGAGAGAGGGGTTCCGTGAGAGATGGTCACACTTGAGTTGAGCTCCAGATAAATTACGAAAAATGAGAATAATTTTATCAACAAATTAGCAGAAAAGTAGAAGATTCAACATAAGACAACGTTTGGACAAAAAAGACAAAAGTTTCAGTTGAATTCAGTTGATTTTTTTTTTTTTTTTACACTTTCATACCTGAATCTGAGGGAAGTTCAAGAGAAGATAATCACAGGACAGCCCTCTGCAGAAGAGGATATTCAAGTTGAAAAGGATAACAACAAACAACAACAAATAAGAAGAAGAAAACTTACAAGAAGGAAGAGGTGAGGACATTTTGAACAGACTGTGCTATTTCATATCTCTTTGGGTTTTTGCTTAGAGGAACAGCACAAGGAGAGCATTTTGGACAAAACTGGTACTTTATAGACATTTTTCCCCCTCCACAAAATCAGTGAGGGTAATTTTTCCCCTTTTGGATTATTTTTTCATTTTTCTCTCTTTATATCCTCAATGAGAGAAAATAAACAAAAAACTGGCAGTTAATTCAGTTGATTGTTTACATTCTAAATCAACTATGGCCAGTGCATCATCTTGGCCCCGCCCCTTCATCTACCCTCAGAAGAGTTCCGAACACTCCAGGCAGCTGCTCAGACACAAGCAGATGAAGGAAAGGCCTGATACACTGTTTGCTGAGCAAGACCACAGTGTCATGACCAACCTGCTCTTCTACACTGAACACGGCTCTTTATGGCACACTGCCTTCTGTCAACATTTCACCTTTACCAAAAAAAGAGGCATCTGTAAAGGCAGACAGATCTTAGCATTTGAAGATGCTGAAAAAAATGATGAAACAAGATATTTAACCCTGAACTTATATCAAAATGGCACTGTCATGGTCCAAGGATCAGAGTCTGCTCTCAAAGTCTTCATTGAAGATTTTGAACATATAAAAACGCTGGCGCTGTCTGATGAAGATGACAACAAGGACATGAACATTGATGCCTCCCCAAGAAAATCTGTCCAAAAGATGACAGTGACCTCAGCAACTGTGATTCCATCTCCAATATCAAGAATGAAAGACAATTTTTCACTTCTGGAGGTAGAAGTAGTGGAGCTAAAAGAATTGATACTGTCCCACCTGAAAGACAACAACATGGAACAGCTGACAATCGACATAAAGAATCTAAGACAAGAGGTTGAATATCTGCAGAAACACAGAGAAGAAATGTCAAAAGAATTTCAGCAAACTAAAGATGAACTGACTGAAGTAAAATCAACTTTAAGAAGACAACTAACAGAAGTAAGAATAGAAATGCAGGAGGAGCTCTCTGCCTTGAAGTCAGCACTGCGCACCAAAGATGAACTCATCAACAATCTGAAAGAAGAACTCAATTCTGTTTCTGCACCTAAAGAGTCTTCTAAACCCTTGATGTGTCCAGAGATGCTCACAGAAAATCCTCAACCTGAACAGCTTCCAGTGGAGGAAGAGTCTCACTGCTCGACTGATCCAGCATCCCAGATCCACAGCTCCGCTGCAGAGGACCCGAGAGAAACACACGCTCTTATCCTGACTGACTCAAATGGGAAATACATCAATGAGAAACTCCTATTCCCAAATATGAGAACCAAGAAAATCTGGTGCCCAAATACAAGAAGTGCTTTTCAGATCCTGTCTGAGAAACCTGGATGAAAACTATAAACACATCATTATCCACACAGGGACAAATGATTTAAGGGCCATGAAGGGACATGTGGCTCCTGTGATCAGAGAGGTGGCGATCAGAGCTACACAACGTTTCCCAGAGGCTAAAATAACTCTGTCTACACTACTACCACGCACTGATGTGCCATTTCACGTGATCCATGGAAATAATGTGGAGCTTTCCAGAAGTTGTGCACTTATTCCTAATGTCCACCTCGCCCATCACAAAGACATACGGCCTCATCATATGTATGATCATATACATCTCAACAAGCAAGGAGTGAAAGTCTGCTGAAAAGCACAGCCCTTGGAAACACACCAAGAAACAACAGAAACTCCAATGACAAGAGAAGACCTGTCACCAAGAACCATCCGTCCTCCAGCAGAGTTCAGAACAGCCACAGGACCTCCATCACAACACCAGAGCTACACAGCGGCAAGAACCATCCGTCCTCCAGCAGAGTCCAGAGCGACCACAAGACCTCCATCACAACACAAGAGCTACGCTGCAGCAGTTCAACAGCCACAAAACCCTGCAGCTGCTGAACTCAACCAGATAAGACATCTACTGAACATCATCTGCTCCAGACTGAGGACATAACCTGTATAACTCACACAAACTTATACATATGTATACATACACACACACACATACACACACACACACACACACACACACACACACACACACACACACACACACACATACACACATTACAGAAAAATCTATCCATGAAATCATTTAAAATCAGTTGTTGGAATATACAGGGTCTGCACTCTTCTACTTTTGGTAACAAGACTGCAGACCAAGACGTACTCAGCAGTATAACAGATATGGATATCTGTATCTTTCATGAGACGTGGTGTCGTAATAATGAGACTTTACATTGTCCAATAGGATACAAGGAAATTGTTGTTCCTTCATCAAAAAATTCTAAAATAAAATGCGGCCGAGACTCAGGTGGAATACTTATATGGCACAAAGACAATCTGAAACATTCGATTAAAATTGTTAAAATTGAAAAATCTACTATTTGGCTTGAAGTGAATTCTGTCATATCACAGTCTAATCTTTACCTCTGTGCAGTCTATATTCCACCTCATGACTCTCCCTATTATGAAGAGCAAAGCTTTTCCAAACTACAGAATGACATGTTACACTTTCAGTCCAGAGGAAATATCCTCATATGTGGAGATTTAAATGTCAGAACAGGGAGAGAAATTGATTATGTAAATATTGTAGATAATGACCATATACTCAATGACACCATGTTTCACTCCTCAAGTATCACACCAAGAAACAGCTATGATAGTTTAGTTAACATGAATGGAAAGCAAATATTAAAACTCTGTAAAGGTTTAGGGATATACATAATAAATGGCAGAACTCGAGGAGATACATTAGGAAGATTCACCTATTGCTCCAGATTAGGAACCAGTGTGGTTGATTATTCAATAATAGATATTGATCCAAATTTTATTAATGCCTTCACAGTCAGACCTCAGCTCCCAATTTCCGATCACTGCCAAACAGTGCTTTACCTGAAACCTCCATGTGAAAGGAGCAACACTTATCCAATAGAATCTGAAAAAATGTTTCCTTTGAAACCCAAACTAAAGTGGAACCAATCCACCTCTGAACAATTTAAAGAACACATAAACAATCCTACTATATTAAAAATGCTGGATGACTTTATATCCACTAATTTCACCTTAGATGTTAATGGGATAAATTTAGCAACAAAAAACTTAAATTACATATTCAAAACATTGGCAACTCTATCTAACATTAAACGACAACGCAAACGTAAAACAAACCAACTGACATTAAGAAAGGATGTTTGGTTTGATGGTGAATGTGTAAGTCTCAGAAAAGAACTAAGGAGACTTTCTAACAAAAAGCACAAAGATCCATCCAGCCAGACATTACGGCTTACTTATGCTGACTGTCTGAGAAATTACAAGAGACTAATGTGGAACAAAAGAGAAAATTATTTTAAAACCAAAATTGAGGAAATTGATGAATCAGTTGATCAAAATTCTTTCTGGAATCTATATAAAAAACTTGAAAAACCCAAATCAGAAATATCATTACAGAGTGGCACAATTTGGAAAACTTATTTCGAAAATCTTTATCAAAAAATTGAACATACTGACCTTAACCAGTCTCAGTGTAAAATAAAGAAAACACTAGTAGACTTGGAGAAAACAATTAAAAATGATCAAAATACATTAGACAAATTAATAACAATATCTGAAATAACAGAGCATATTAAAAGACTTAAATTAAAGAAAGCATGTGGCCAAGATGACATTAGCAATGAAATGCTTAAACTCAACAGTCCCAGCATGAATAAAGCTCTAGCTAAATTATTTAATCTGGTTTTATGGTCCGGTAACTTCCCTGAGATCTGGTCTGAGGGACTGAT
Source organism: Megalobrama amblycephala (assembly GCF_018812025.1). NCBI lineage: Eukaryota > Metazoa > Chordata > Actinopteri > Cypriniformes > Xenocyprididae > Megalobrama > Megalobrama amblycephala. Next base: position 3,856,585 of record NC_063046.1, on the reverse strand, counting down.
CACCCCCATATTTAAAAAAGGTGATCGATTTGACCCCAATAATTATCGTGGCATCTGTGTGGGCAGTGCGTTAGGAAAACTGTTCTGCAGCATCATAAACAGCCGGATTGTCACACACATCTCCACACACAACATTTTAAATAAAGCACAAATTGGATTTTTACCAAAACAACGCACATCCGATCACATCTATTCTCTTCACACACTTATTAACAAAAACATCAAGGACAAACAAAGAAAAATATTTGCATGTTTTGTAGATTTTAAAAAAGCATTCGACTCAATTTGGCATGACGGTTTACTGTACAAACTCCTACAAATTGGCATTGGTGGGAAAACTTTTGACACCATACAATCCCTGTACACCAACAGTAAATGTGCAGTAAAAATAAATAACCACAGAACAGCGTTCTTCCAGCAGGGACGTGGAGTGAGGCAGGGTCCGAGTCCGAGTCCGACTCTATTCAACATCTACATAAATGATCTGGCATCAGTGCTAGAGCGTTCTACCGTCCCCGGCCTCACTCTACACCACACAGAGGTCAGATGTCTGCTGTACGCAGATGATCTGCTCCTGCTGTCCCGCACACCTGAGGGTCTCCAGCAAAGCCTGTCCCTGCTGGAACAGTACTGTCATGAGTGGGCCCTGACAGTCAATCTGGACAAAACCAGAGTAATGGTGTTCCAGAAAAAGGCCAGATCTCAGGCAAACAAACACCAGTTCACTTATAAAGGCCAGGTCCTACAGCATAGCACCAGCTACAGTTATCTAGGCATCGACATCAGCGCTTCGGGAAGCTTTGGTCTGGCTGTCAAAACACTGAGTGAAAAGGCTCGGAGGGCTTTTTATGCTATAAAGTCACGATGCGGTCACTTAAAATTACCCATTAAAACTTGGATAAAATTATACAATTCAATAATTAAACCAATTATTTTATGGGGATGTGAAATTTGGTGACCAGTACAAAATTTTAGAAATTGGGATAAAACTTCAGTAGAAAAACTACAATTGGAAATTAGCAAAAACATTTTAGGGGTTCACAGAAGCACATCCAACGACGCCTGTAGGGCTGAATTAGGTTTGTACCCACTGAACATTGAGATCCAGAAGAGATGTGTTCAGTTCTGGCATCACCTCCATCAGTCTGATCCTGATTCAGTCCAATATAAAGCCCTCCTCGCCAATGAAACCTCAGCAGAATCTCATCCTCTAAACACACTCGCTCTTCAACTTGTCCATGAAACTCAATTCCCAATTGACCACAGCTACAACCCCAAAACTATTATTAAAGAAATTGACAAAAATCTAAAAGATACTCATGATGAATCACTAAAAGCACATTTTGAGATCCAAAATAAACTCCAATGTTACTCGACCCTAAATAGAACCACTAAATTGGCAAATTATTTATTAATCAAACAATTTAAAGAAAGACAAATCCTCTCCAAATACAGATTAAGTGACCATGATCTAGAAATAGAGAGAGGAAGACATAGACAAACATGGACAGCGAGAGAGCAGAGGATCTGTAGACACTGTGATCTACAGCAAATAGAGGATGAGAAACACTTTCTACTCATCTGTCCTAAATATCACAATGCAAGAGAAACATTTCTCTCCATACTTGGAACACTATTTCCATCATTCATTGAACTAAGTGATACTGAGAAAATGCCCTTCATGCTTGGTGAAGATGATAACACAGCTACACTAGCTGCAAAATATGTGTTAGCCATTCACAAAATTAGAGATGGATAACTCTCTAGAGACCTGCTTTATTTATTAATTTACTAAGATGAATTTGTTTGCATTGCTGCATGTAACATGATGTATACATATATGTTTTGTTTGTTTGTTTGTTTATTTTATTATTTATGTATAATATGTTAATGCTTTGGCAACACTGTGATTCACAGTCATGCTAATAAAGCTCATGTGAAATTGAAAATGAAATTGTGTCAGTTGTTAAATTTTGTTTTGGGTAAAAGTAAATTGGCAATATACATGAGTAGGAAAGATTAGGGGTGTAACGATACGCTCAGGTCACGATACGGTACGTATCTCGATACAGAGTTCACGATACGATACGTATCACGATATTTTGAACAAAATGAAACTGAAATTCAAACAAGATTAAAAAAACATGAACAAATTTCAATAATTTTCCTTGTTGTACATACAAGATCACATTTCAATAAAATAAATAAATATAAAATTTTAATAAAAACCTTCTGTATTCAAATTAACAATTGAATAGGGCTGTCTGTCACTGAAAAAAATGTTTAAATTTAACATGAACTTAGAATTATGAATAGGGGCCGTTCAAATATCGCATCTAAAAACGCGTGGAAGGCGCGGCCGCACCGCTTCTCCTTCTTTCCAAAGCGCTTGCGCTCCTGTGGCGTCGGTCGTTGCTATGCAACCATGAACTGAGCTCTCCAAGAGGATCAGGATGTTTCTGCAAAGGATAAATGATTTCTAGCCCTTGCATTAGTTTTACTACGAGATATATTGATGGAGATAAGATATAAAAACCACCACAAACAGCCATGATCAGCTATGATCAGCTGTTCGGCTGAGCTTTTGATGTTTTGTTATGGAAAGGCCATAGCTGATCGGTTGATTCTTGTCACAAGACCTGAGGTGCGCTTGCGGCATTCTGAGAAGTTGAGAATTGCATGCGCGTCGCAACCGCGTTGATCCCATTATGAGCGCGCCTGCCGCCCGGCTACATTTGAAAATAATAACTGACTTGCACGCGGAAAAGACGCAATATGTGAACGGCCCCTAACTTAAAGCAAAGCATCGCAAGCGTCTTTTGCTTTTCTGTGAGCACAGCTGTTGCTGTGCACTGCGGTGTAAGAAAGCCACGACTTTTCTCACGCGACCATGCAAGAGACTGACATGACAAACGTTTAAACCTGCTTGCAAGATTCAATGTGTGCCCGAAACACTTACTGAACTGAGAGCTGATTGAGACACACCATCTACGATAAATCGTTACACCCCTAATACTTATAGTAATTTAAAAATGTGGTAGCATTGGATCTGGACAGGAAGGATAACTCTGGGAGTTGGAAGGGGTGTGTCGCGATTCTGCCTTCTCACATCGCGATACAGGTTCGTGGACCTGCGTATCGCGATTTCGGTTTCATATCGCATATCGTTACAGCCCTAGGAAAGATACTGTAAAATTGAACAAAATCAGGAATTTAATCTTGTGTCCATTTTTGGTGCCATGGTAAAGTCAAGATTGTTGATCGATTTTAGTTTTTATAAAGCTATTTCATGTATTGCAATGTTTGAGGATATTTGGTGTTATGAAGGGGTATTGTGCTCTGTTGTAGAAAATGAGATTATTTTTGCTCAATTTTTATAATTTGTTTTTTTTTTTTTTGGGGGGGGGGGGGTATTTTTAAATGATGTTTTATAAGTAGGATATAAATTGTAATAAATCAAATCTCTCTCTCTCTCTCTCTCTCTCTCTCTCTCTCTAGTTGCAGAAGATGTGTCTGATGCCACTCTCCTAAAGCATTAAAAACTTTAAAATAGGTGATTAATACAATATTTTTGCCATGCTACTGCTGCATAGCAGCTCAAATCTCATTACAACACAAACTCACTCATTTACACAGTTATTTATCACTGTTACAAAGTTAGAGCAGCCAAAAATGTAAACATCAGCCACAGGTAGAAACACCAAATGCAAAGGCATGGAGAACTGCAAAATTTATTGGTTGTACTCAGTAGTGAACATTGACCCTCTCATCCCCTTTCCTTGTCGAGAAAAAAACAAAATGTGCCTAAAATCAGCCTAGCTTACCTTGTCCTCTCCTAGTAATGCATAAGTTACCTTTGACAAGAAATGCAACAAACAATCAGCACAGTGAGTATGAGAGTTATCACCAAAATAAAACAAAATGTAATAAATCCTCATTTAATCCTCATTACAAATAATTGCATCACACAATCAGTGTGTGCATTTCAGCAGAATATGGAGACAACTGGCCGGACTGCAAAACAGAGGCTACAACACACAAAACGAACATAATTTGTAAGCTGACACATGACAGCACTCACAGCAAAGCAAAATAGCGACAGTCACTTCCGCATCATGTGAACAGTGATCGTGTTTTTTTCAGCAGCCGATTAAATGAATATAACAGACCATAATAAACGTATGAACTATTATGCAGAATTACAGTTAAATACATAATAGTCGCTGAGTTGGTACATTTACAGACTGAACAGTAATTCTGCAAAATGACTTTTCTCAAATAAGCTATATAAAACCAGGGCAGCGGCGGCCAGAATAAAATTAGTCATGTAACCTATTAGATTTTAAATAACTTACCCAAACAGCAAACAATCCCAGCAGTAAAGCTTCTTGGTTGATGCAGGGCTATCTTATAATTGCTGGGGTTGAAATGCCTCAAAAAGCTGGCTTTCTGCACCAAATTAAGCTCTGGTGTAGGTCTTCCTGCCAATTAACTCCAGCTTTTCTTTAAAAGTTAATCGGTAACACTTTCTAATAACTGCATGCTATGAATCATTAGTTAAACATTAGTAAATAGTCAATTCATCATTTATAAAGCATTAGTACACATTAGTAAGCAGTTTATAAATACAGCTATAAATGCCTATAAATACAGCTATAAATGCCTTGTTCTTGATTTATAAGCATCTCCTGTGCATCTCAAAGTTTTTTAGAGTGCAAACCTCTTTGGTATTCTTATAGCATTAAACCTCAAAAGTCAACTATACATTGGTTTGGTTTCTTCTTTAAATAATAATTTTAAAAAAAGTCAACATATGCATGGTATAATAATAGAGGCTTTTTGCATTTTGTTTGTGGAACTTAGATATGGGAACAAGCCACCAGTGTGGTTCCCTGAGAACTAATGTTCCCCTATTGCCTGAAGTGACGTAAACTGCGCTTGTTGTTGTTACTTTTATTGTGACGGTGCAGCAGACTTTTATTTTGACAGCACTGAGAGAACAATTCTGACAGATCCTGAGCACACAGTGCTCGCATTCTCTGCCTTCATTAGTTTACGATCTGTTTAACAGTCCTGTCTAACATGTAATTATATAGAAATGTTATACAAATAAAGTAGACAGTACATGAAAAAGTATTAGCATTTGCCATGTGGTTGATGCCCAATGTCACTAGCTTAGCAGAAATACATAATGTTTCGCTTGGTCTGCTCAAAGTCGCCCTGGATTTTCTCCTTAGCGTAAGGTTGAGAGATCCTATTTTCATGTTTTTCATGTTTGTAGAGATAGTTTGTGTAGTAAATATATAGGCTCTGTACACAGCTTTTTAATAATGGCGGGTGCTGGTGTTTCGCGTGCGTTCGACTTATCAGCATACATTACGTCACTGGTAACGTTAGCTCCTTTTGTGCTAGGTTAGACCTTTTACATTCTGAAGTAGTCGTGATTCACCTCTCGCAACGTAACATGCTCTAAACGCACCTCTTAAACATGCAGAATAATGTAAGTGGATATTTTTCCTTGTAATCGCGCCTTTGAATGATTACGAAATCGTGGCATCCGTAATGGTAATTGTGATCAGAAATTCGATTAATTGTGCAGCCCTACGATAGACTGCACGTATAATGCGCATGTGCATGACGTCATCGTATTCACACAGTTTTTGTTGTTTACACAGAGACCATTTTCAAAAACTTGCACTTTGAAACCAGTTTTCAAATGTTCGTGTTTTCAGACCACCACAACGCCGTTGTCATGTAAATTAATGGCCAAAACGCATGAAAAGTTTTCTGTTTTTAGTTGAAAATGGTGTCGTGTAAACGGCCCCTAAATGTACATTTATACATATTATTCAGGCATATAGTAATAGTTACTCAGTGTGTTAATTATGCTTTATTAACACGTATTCCTATTGTAATTCATGATTCATGATTAATTCAGGGAGTTATAAAACATTTAGTAGTTGTCAGTTAACTATTTTTGTGAGCTCATCTAAAGTGAAGACTATTTATGCCTCGTAAAGCTTTTGGAGACTTAAAGGCTCAGTTATCTATAAATAAATTTCTATAAAGTGTAAACATTGCTGAATAAAAATTTACAAATTTACCAGTGCCAGCACTGGATTACAGGAGTGCCAAACTCAGACTGAGAGTTTGCTTTCTGAGCACCAGTGATTGAGTGGAATGAATGGTAAAGTACAAGCAGTGTGAAACGTGAAGATTCCGATTTACCCAGGGTTTACAATGACCCAGGGTAAACTGTTTGAAGTTTTAATTTGTGAAATTTGAGAAAAATTTGTGAAAAACTAATTTGTGACTCACTGTTTGCACTGAATTTTCACTCAGCCATGAAACTGAAATAAAATATTTTGCTTATTTTCTTCATTTCATTGCTTTTTGTTAGTTTTGTTGCTTATTTTGTTAATGAATAATTATTTTGTTGATGAATATTTATTTTGTTGCATTTTTTTTTATTTTATTTATTTATTTTTTTATTTATATATGATACTGCAGAGGTTTATTTTTCATAAACCTGTTTACTTTTTACTTCAGATGAGCTCACAAAAATAGTTAACCGACAACTACTAATTGTTTTATATTAGGAACGTGTTGTTAAAGCATTTAACAGACTGAGTAATTATTACTATATGTATAAATAATAAGATGTATAAATGTACATTTAAATTGTTTATTGACCATTTACTTCCACTTTCTAAATGATCTTATGAACTACTGATAACTCCTAAATAACTGGTTTGTAAATGTAATAATTAATAATTAAGAAATTATAAATCAAGAATAAAGCATTTGCAGCTATATTTATAAACTATAATGTCTATTAATGTAGGGACAATGCTTTATAAATGAAGAACTAACTCTTTACGAATGTATAACTAATAATTCATGAGTTATTATAAAGTGTTACCAGTTATCTTGAAATCAATGTGGATAATTAATTAACAATGATGTCCTCCTCAATGTTACTTGCGGTTTCTATAGCGAATGGCGCTAGCTATTTTATCAATCAATTCTATCAATTTTTTTTAATTGTGTGCACCACAGTAGCGGAATGTGTCATAAACTTACTGATAACAAGCCCCACCCATTTAGAGGGACGATATGATTGGTCAATTTCCCTGTCATTTGAAATCCATCTCTCCTTTGACTTGCTATGGCTTGGCCCTCTGCAATTTCACAGCTGGACCACCAATCACAGAGCTAAAAGTGTTAGGCAGAAAAATCCTAAAATGGACAAAATGGATATCTACACAACAAAACTGAATGGGCTGATTTGAAGGGTTCATTTCTTCAAAAAGATTTAGATGTTTAGATGTTTATTGTCAAATTATAAATTCCTGACTTTTTATTAAAACATTTTTACTTTTTAAACTATTATTTAAAAGTTTGCAAATATTATTTTTACAATAGTTTAGGCCCTCTCTGAGAACCTAGAGGGCCCTGATGGTTCCCCTCTGGTTGTACTGCATTTCATAACGCAACGCACTCTCAGCATCTCCAGAACTGGGGTCCATTTCAATAAGGAGGTTCAACCAACTCTGAGTTAAAAATTGAACTGTGAGTTGACTTACTCTGAGAAGGGAAATTGAGTTTCTGGTTTCAGAACAGCTAAATTGAGTTAGTTCAATCAACTCTGAGTAGGTTGACTCCGAGTTAAGCGAATGCACCACGACTATGAAAAGCCATGATCAATGGAGCTCCAATATTATGATTATCTGCCAAAGGGGTCAGAAAAATAAGGCAGCAGCTATTTACACTAAGTGGTAGCAATAGATGCTATTTACAGTAAATAGCTGTATATGCTAAAATCTACCATGTTAAAGTAGCAGTTCTTTGCAATAAGTGTAAATAGTAATTAGATGCTGTTTATACTTTATTCTGGCAGATTCAGATATTTGCACCTCAGTATTGTTGTACATTAACAGGATGCAATAATAGAGTGTGACTTATTATATTTATTAAAATTATAAATACTTTTATCATTGTTAAACCCTCGATAGGCACTTTACTTCCATTTTTAGAACATTTTCTTCATTTTTTATAAAAAATAAATGCCTTTCTGATGTGATATGTTATGAGAAAAGGGAGAAGAGCTAGCTCGGCAAAAGGCAGATTCGAACCTGGGTTAATCGCGTCACAATTCGCACCAGTTCTACATGCCTTATGCGCTACTGCTTACACCACTGAAGGAGTTGCATCACATGCATCGTTTTTAACCTTGTCTGACATTGGTGGGCAGAGTTAGTGTAAATTTGTACTTAGTAATAGATATACACTAAAATACACTTAATGTAGATTTCCCCCAGGAAAAAAAGACTAAATATCTGAATCCTTTTCTTATATAGAAAATTCATCTTGATTTAAGTTTTTAGATATTTGTACTGTAAATAACACAAAAACACTCAGAAAGAAAAGCATTTTTGCAGTGTGAATATACGGTTGTGTGTATATATATATATATATATATATATATATATATATATATATATATATATATATATATATATATATATATATATATATATATATATATATACATATACACATATACACACATATACACACATATACACACATATACACACACTCTGCGCATCGCCAGTGAAAATCGCTTGGGTATGAACACAAAAAATGTCACAAAAAACGCTGGCGATAAACGTGTGCGGTATTTGTCCCAGTGTGCGGTGTGTACAGGCCTTTAAGCTTAATGTAAACGCTCTTCAAACTCTGCTGTCATAGTGAAGCAACATGTGAACATTTCTCACTGAATGTTAAATTGGCATACGTGCTTGAAAACAACAGAAGTTTAGGATTGTGCAGCAGTTCGTTCACACTAGTATCTGTGCTTCACAAGGACCAAATGTCACTTGGGTTTATAAAAACTCTTCAGGCGCGTCTGTAATTCAAACGGCTTAAAATAAAAAAATAAAACATGCCAGGCATTTTATTGAACTTAAAAAAAAAAAAAAAAAACACTACAGCTACCAACTACAGATGGGTTACTGTAAGGTTTTTAGGAGGTAGACAATATCATTAGATCAGTATAAAAATAATTATGCCATACATAGAACCATATATTGGGGAGTTCACTCTCTCATATAGGACATTACACCTTCAGTCACCAAAACTGTTCAAAACCACTGATACACACAGCTGAAGGAAGACGTGAGCTTAGTGAGCTGGATTTCAATTTGTCGAGGCAATTGTGGTCCCAAATCAGTGTTCAAATCTGAGCACACACAGGCAGCAGAGAATTAACCAACAAGTCAAACAACAAGAATCTTTGCATAGTTTTTGTGGGGTGCCAGCCACCACACACAGACTACATATATGCGACACAAAAGAGTGAACAATGTAAAGTTGTGAACTGAGCGCATCAAAATGTACTTCTACTTGTATAAACGTACTTGCCCTTATTGTGCACTATCAACTTTCCTCAAGCTAAGAAAACAACTTGTAGAATATAAAACCATCACAAATCCATCTTGGTAAGAACTGCTGATGAGTTTTGCTGCGTTTAATGCATTAACTAAATGTTTAAAGTCTCCCGACCTTACCCCGATTCGCAAAGATATAAAAATTATTTATAATTTTAGCTCTTGGGTCAGATTCTTCTTTGCGGGGTTACCTCAAAGAAAGAGATGGGTTGCAAGACCATTTTGGGTGGGATGCGGAGTGTGTGGTTAAAGAAACAACAAAAATGTAATTCAAAATGTTTTTCTGATGCGAGACTTATTTTGAAAGATGGAAGTGAAAGCTGTTGACTCTTCTGTCAGACACAGTTTAAGTAAAGAGTGCCCGAGAAAAACGTGTTGTCCTGATTTAGTATTTTCTGTCTGATGAAATGTCAGGCAATGTGTGTCATTATTCTAACATTGTTTTTGTAACTTGTTAATAAAAAGTCTCACCTCAGAAAAACAAACTTTCCTGTCCTGTCAGAAATTATACGGTGCTCGTGATGCACATAACCTACATAACTGGTAAGTTGTTTGTTAGCTTGGAAGGATGTCCATGAAGGTATGATGTTTATTCTATTCATCAGGATCAATGTCCATGTGGTTTGACACTTCATGTCAGTACTGTGTATTTACTATGCTAACTGTAGTTTCAGTAAACTTAATACCACTTTATTTTCACTTTGTGTTGTTTTCTATATTTTTGATGACTGTGGTGGTTCATACCAACTAACTTTATTGTATTAAAGGTGCCCTCGAATGAAAAATTGAATTTATCTTGGCATAGTTAAATAACAAGAGTTCAGTACATGGAAATGACATACAGTGAGTCTCAAACTCCATTGTTTCCTCCTTTTTATATAAATCTCATTTGTTTAAAAGACCTCCGAAGAACAGGCAAATCTCAACATATCACCGACTGTTACGTAACAGTCGGGGTGTACGCCCCCAATATTTGCATATGCTAGCTCACGTTTCCAACATTATAAAAGGCATTAGACAAGGGCAGCCAGTATTAACGTCTGGATGTGTACAACCAAATCTTCAGACTAGGTAAGCAAGCAAGAACAATAGCGAAAAATGGCAGATGGAGCAATAATAACTGACATGATCCATGATAACATGATATTTTTAGTGATATTTGTAAACTGTCTTTCTAAATGTTTCGCTAGCATGTTGCTAATGTACTGTTAAATGTGGTTAAAGTTACCATCGGTTATTACTGTATTCACGGAGACAAGAGCCATCGCTATTTTCATTTTTAAACACTTGCAGTCTGTATAATACATAAACACAACTTCATTCTTTATAAATCTCTCCAACAGTGTAGCATTACCCGTTAGCCATGGAGCACTATCAAACTCATTCAAAATCAGAAGTAAACAATATAACAGTATACAATACTCACATAATCCGACGCATGCATGCCGCATGCATGACGAACACTTTGTAAAGATCCATTTTGAGGGTTATATTAGCTGTGTAAACTTTGTTAAGGCACTGTTCAAGGCAAGCACGAGCTCTGTGGGCGGAGAGCACGGGATTTAAAGGGGCCGCAGCATAAAATCGGCGTGTTTATAATGATGCCCCAAAATAGGCAGTTAAAAAAATTAATAAAAAAAAAATCTATGGGGTATTTTGAGCTGAAACTTCACAGACACATTCAGGGGACACCTTAGACTTATATTACATCTTTTAAAAACATAATCTAGGGCACCTTTAACAAAAACTAGTTTAGGACTGCTATTTAATAGCCTTACATCATACTATTTATTCATTAGTGTTAGTTTATGTGCATGTTAAAGCTGCTGTCCGCAGTTTTTCCTCTTTGTCGCCATCTCTGTTTGAAACATGCGACTGCAGTCATATGCGGAACAGTTATCTGTACGTGCGTTGTGCCTCGGCACAGCTCGTCAGCGCGGATGAATCTAATGTTTGCTGTCAGTCACCGCACCGGTGTGGATACTGAACTTCAGAATCACAGACTCTACGTCTTGAAAGTATGACCAATATAAGAATTTTCATTGGAAAATATCATCTGAACAAGTACTGTAAGTAACATTTCTGCCACTTTTGTTCTGACCAACTGAGGAAAAAAGCATAAAGCCTACAATAAATCACGCTGTCAATGATGATTAAATCTAACGATCGCTTAGCTCAGATCATGCCAAACCGTGCAAATTATTATTACTGTTATATTGTTCTCAAATTGTTAATGTTAACAACATCAGCACTGCGTGACTGTGTATTTAGTGTGTATTAGCGTTACCTGTAGATTTCAATTTCTGTATCCACTCCACAGTCCGAAGTCTTTTGCTTTTTGACTACATGTGAATCTCCAGTTGTCACTGATGATTGTCATTTTGACCTTTCTGGATTACAATCCGTCATCAAAATGATAAGTTTAATTATTTCAGCTGCTGTGAGAAAAGGCTATAAACATGCCGCTACCGGCAGCTTCCTCACATGATTTAACTGAGCCTCTCGACTGGACTCCTTTCTGTTTACGGACGTGACATAATGACGCACAGAGGAACTGCTGCATGCTTGAATTTCCCGTGGAAATCCGCCAGTTCGCTCTTATTATAAAACATTATTACAAGCTAACCGTTGTGAATCGAGACAAGATAATTAGATAGTTTTGAACACTGGCTGGTTATGTACTTGTTCAAAAGTTGATTTTGGATAATTTTTAACCCAAAAAAGTTGCGGACTGCAGCTTTAAGTAAAGTGGGATGGTACTTGTGTGTGTCAGCCATTTTTGAGAAATAAATTTGCTTCATTCAAATTCCTAAATATATGGGTCCCGGCTTAATGACCATGGGAAAAATGTGTGTCTGATCTAGATGGCTGCTATTAATCTAGAAAGGAATCTGGAGAATCACCTGTTGTCAAAACCAAGATACCTCAAACTATGGACAGCCTGCAGTCAAAAAGGGAACATGACAGAGCCTATGCTAAAACAAGAGTAAATATCGCCATGGCTTTTGAAAGGTGGCTACAACGGCAAGATATGAAGGGATTGAAGACTGACACAGAGCTGGCTTTTTTTCTGCTGAACAGGTAAGACATTTCTGTGGCTCAGTAGGTAGCTAGTTAATTTGCAATGTGTGATCTGATCTGACTGAGCAATCGTTAGGTCAGGACATCAGTAAGATGATTTTAAAACATTTACGTTTCCATTTGGTCAGAACAAAAGCAGTGGATGTTAATTTTTCAGATATGTTTTAATTTTTCCGGTATGCCTAATGTGGGACATACTACTTATTGTCATATCGATAGTGACAGATCTGTTCTAATGTGGTGATTACAGATTCATAACATAAGTAACTTGCGATTTTATATTTCAAACAGAGATGGTGATAGAAAGGCAAAAGTTCCATACTGCAACTTTAATGCCAAAGACACTCATCTAAATGTTTATATATGCACACTGAAAATCTTCTTTTGTGAATCTCTCCTGATTGGCATAGCTGCTCCTTTTTTTTTTTTTTTTTTTTTTTTTTTTTTCTGTCTTTGTAAATGATTTGCGTTTACTTAGTGGTAACACTTGTGTTTGCCTCCAAGCCCACAGATGCTGTATGTGTGTTCCTTTCTGAGGGAGGGAGGGAGGGAGGGAGGGGTTGGGGGATTGAATTGGCAAGCCACTGCACTAATTCAATATGTAAATGAAATGTAACAACAGGCGCAAAAGGCCCAGTGCCACAGCTTGACGCACAGCTCAATGCAGCTGTAATTGCATTTGCATTATAGCAATAGCTCTCTCAAATCTCCCTCTCTTATGGAGATTTTTTTTTTTTTTTTTTTCCCTTTTCCTAGAGAACTGTGGGTTTTGAAAAGGCCTCTTTCTTCCCTGAATAATTTCAATAATATTTGCATATTCATTACAATTAAGATGACTTTGAGCTTTTGGTTTTTAAGTTAAATTGTATTTCTCAAGAGATGACAATGGCAGAAATTATGTGGAACTGAAGATTACGTGGAGCTGAATATTTTCTTTTTATTTTGAAGGGTTTTCAGCTGCATCTCAATTCCTACATGAGGCCATTTGGACACGTGTATTGTTAAATGAGTAAATTTGTTAAAAAAAAAAAAAAAAAAAATTGGCAATTTGTAATGTTACAGAAGAACTGAACATCAGATTTAAACAGACAGCTCTCTCCTGTGCTCTCATCTCGAATCAATCAATCGCTCTGACAAATGAAATTTGAAGAGACGCTGACAGGTGGTGTTCCCGCTTGCATCGATTTGTATAAGTGACCAACAGCTGTAATGATGTCCTTGTAGGGTTAGCTAAAGAATAAATGGTCAAGGAAGCGGATTCTGGCAGCCTCAAACCGGTTAGTGTAAAAACATTTTTATGCCCATTTCACACATACTCCGTTTGCAGTGCGTATGCGGTGCATATTTTTCTTCGTATTCTATACACATGGCTTTTTGCCTCGGGTAAAGCACGGAAAATGACACCTTATCTGGCATTTAGGTAAACAAGGAGACATTATGGGTAGCACTCGTCTCTTCGTGGAGGTGGAAAAACAGTTCTTTATGACCTGCAGGATTTCTTGTAAAAAGATTTAAAGGCGAAAGAAAAGACAAGAGTCAACTGTTTTTGTCTATTGTAAGTTTTAATTTAAAATATTTGTTATTTTAGCTTATGTTTAAATATTTTGCCACTTGCGTGAGCAACATAACAAATCTAAAGTATTACTTTATATAAACAAAGTAATGAATTGAATAAAACGTTTAAATGTAGTGCGTTTAAATGTGACATCTATGAAAGAGTGTATACAAAGAGAATCGCAATGCTGACAAACTTTTGGATTTGAAATAAAAATAAGTAAATGTTGTGTTTGTGATATACATCCATGCATCAGTTGCGCACTGCAAGCGCGGCATATGTGAAATCACAATAGCACGTACTGCTCCTGTATCCCATACATTGCATTCTGACTGAACACAATGATTGGATAAATATTTTTTGGTCCTAAGACTTCCCCAGAAGTTACACCGATCGGGTATAACATTATGACCACCTTCCTATGTCCCCCTTTGCTGCTAAAACAGCCCTGACCCGTGGAAGCATAGACTCCACTAGACCCCTGAAGGTGTGCTGTGGTATCTGGCACCAAGATGTTAGTAGCAGTTCCTTTAAGTCCTGTAAGTTGAGAGGTGGAGCCTCCATGGATCGGACTTGTTTGTTCAGTACATCCCACAGATGCTCGATTGGATTGAGATCTGGAGAATTTGGAGTCCAAGTCAACACCTCAAACTCGTTGTTGTGCCCCTCAAACTATTCCTGAACCATTTTTGCTTTGTGGCTGGGCACATTATCTTGCTGAAAGAGGCCACAGCCACCAGGGAATACCATTTCCATGAAAGGGTGTACATGGTCAGCAACAATGGTTAGGTAGGTCATATGTGTCAAAGTTACATCCACATGTATAACAAAAAATGTTTATAAAAAATTGCCTACCCTACCTTTAAGTCACAGAAATTTACGTGTGCATTTTCCAGACCCTAAAGTATATACACATAAAACTTTCATGCAGTAACTTACTTTATGGAGTTCCTGAAGTGATCTTCTGCAGGGTTTTTGACTGTGCAACTGTTCAGTAACCACAGATCAGCATCAGATGGATTCTCTGGAGAAAGAGAGACAGACAGTTACAGATTAACAAGTTACACATGATGATTCCAGGCATGATGACTTGTCAAAACTATTCACACAGCCGTAAAACACAATATGAGACATTGTCAGATTTACAGCTGCCTGTGCAGATGCACAAGAGAAGAGTGTTGCTAAAACTGCACATCACAGTAAATGATCTACATGGTAAGAAAACAGATTCCCTATACTTAAATGCCCTCAATATTTTTTTTCAAAGTGAAATGTGAAGCAAACTATGACTTTAGAATGGTTTTGTGCATAGTTCAAACTTTCTTTCTCAATTTATGCTCATATTTTTTATTTGAAATGTAAAAATGTCCACATATACTCCAATGACTCAACCCAGCCCTTGACATTAAAAGAAAGCTTATTTATGATTCTAGTAGAGTCAGTTTGTGCGAGTCATTACAGAGAAAGGGATCACTGATTGAACCCAATATGCTAAACACATTTGTTCCAGTTTCCATCTCTTTTCTGTGATTTTCATTCAGAATGATTGTATTGTTTTTAATGATTTTATGGAGACTGTCATATTTCAAATTTGTATGTCAGGTCGCAATCTTTAGAATGAACAGACTGAAACAATTATGCATATTAGCATACAAACAACTCTAATAAAGCTCATAACAAACAGACTGATGCTATAAAGCTGCAACACAAAGAACAACAGTATTAGACATGATGAAACAATGCAGAGCAGAGCAAAACTTGAAAGGTGTAGATATTTCAACATTTCCAGGTTTTACATGATCATAAGAAACTTAATAGCATGTGTATAATCTGTATGACAAAGTGGTCATAACACATGATTGCACACATTTTCCACCACAGCACTGAAGAGCCGGATGCTGGATAACACACCTACGGAGCTACGGAGGCTCACCTGCAAAAACATTCCAGCTCCTGCATTTGAGTATCTGCGATATTTTGTTTTTTTCACATGGATCAAGTGTACCATGAGTAAACATGGTGCTCTGCTCTCTGAACTCACACACAGCAAGGCAGCAAGGGACTCATAAAGCAGTCAGGACTAAATTACACACTTTCAAATGGAAGTTTATATGAGTTTGTTTAGTGGATATTATTTTAGCAATGAATCACACTGTGGTGCTCAAATAAAAGGAATTATTCCTTCTCATTCTGCTGTTTTCTTAGTTTATTGGTGTACTTCTAAGGATTTTTTTGTACAGCAGTTATGAGTCCTTAATAATTGTGCACCTTTAAAGCAATAAAGGATTTATTCATGCTCGCGTTGCTCAAACCATATAAAAGGAGCTGCAGCTATTTTTATTAAATGTGAATGCAGACGAGGCTGTTGAGATCCAAACATAAAAAAAAACAACAACACTTCAACAGTGCTTAACATTTTATCTATGTGAACAAACAAGTGTATTATATAAATCACTCAGAATGTATTTTTAATAACGGTTAAATGGTGTAATATTTATGAATTTGATTATTTGATTTCATTGCGAGTACAGTGCTCCTGCAGAGAGACTCCATCCACACTCTTCTAATTTGTTGTGAGTTTTGATTGATTTGTTGCGTCTCATAGTCACAAGAAATTGCTGAAATCTTACTGTCACGTTTTGTTAGGACACAGAGCAATACTGCTATAGCAGTCAGACTGAAATCTAAGCCATCATTTTCTGAAAATATTCCTTTTCACAGTTCTCACATCTCATTCAAGTTTGATCATGTAGTGAGGAGTTCCAGATACATGTCGACAAAGATTTTTTGATTTTTGTTTTTTATGTGGAGCTCAACAGTCCCCATGTAAGGTATGGCAAAGTCTGACAATATGCTAATCATCTTCATTTGAGGAAGTAAAAATACAGGTTTGGAATGGCATCATGGGCGAGGAAAAAAAAAGAGTCATCATGGTGTCTTTTCTGTTGGGCTATTTAAAAACAGACACATTTCAATGAGACTTATGTGATAACCTCAAAAACCGCTATCTGAAACTCTCTTCTGCAGCACCACTGTGGGCCTTCATTGATGACAGCTGTATGTTTGGAAAATGAAATGGGGTTGAGAAAGGCAGGATGTGGAGGAGGAGGAGAGAGCAGGAGATTCAGTCAGGGCTGTGTCCGAAAAATTGGCAGTTGACTTGTTGCCTTGCTATCTTATCAGGCAATGACTTTGTAGGCATAGTTAGCGCAACAAAGGTATCTTATGAAACCGATTTTAGACAGACTTTTGAGGCAAAACAGAGTGAGCTCTGGTGATAACTAAGCAAATATTTAATTACTATAGTAAATTCGGTAACACTTTACATTAAGGTTCATTTGTTAACATTAGTTAACGTATTAACTAACTGTTTGTTAATCTTTGTTAACGTTAGTTAAAAAATACAGCTGTTCATTGTTTGTTCATGTTAGTTCACACTACATTAACTAATGTTAACAAATACAACTCTTGATTTTAATAATGTATTAGTAAAAGTTGAAATTAACGTTAAAGATTACTAAATGCTGTAGTAGTGCAGTTCATTATTAATTCATGTTAACTAATGTAGTTAACTAATGAACCTTATTGTAAAGGGCAACCGTAAATTCTTGCTAGAAATGACATCAGACATGAAAAACGGACAGACGGACTGACAGTTCAGCTGTGGGCGCCATCTTCTGGCAGGACACGTGAATTCATTCATCATGACCCTCACAGTGGATTATGGATATTCTATAACATCAGCTGTACACTCATTATTGTGGTGCATTATGGGATTAAATAAGTGCACTTGATAACATCCACTATGGTTTCAGACACCACTACAAATGGTTGTCCCTTCAAATAATGTCCAATTTAAAAAGGGTATGGGGTGATTTCGGACACAGCCCAAGGGTGTTGGAGCAGCATCACATTCCTGCGGGATAAATCAGTGCTTCCTGAACACCAAACATCAAGAAGCGAAATGATTCACTTACATAACCTGAAGAGAAGTGTGCTCAACGGACATTTAGAAAAAAATATTTGCATAGTAAAATTTAAAACAAGTATAAGAGGTTCAAAAATTAACCAGGTTTACAAAGAGACAAGGGTCAATTCCCACCATAATTCCCATTCCTGAAACACAAGTGTGCTTTTTTTGTGCGTGGTGTGTTTGCCTGAGGTATGAGCAGTCGGTTTCTCACACACACACACACACACACACACACACACACACACACACACACACACACACACACACACACACACACACACACACACAAACACACACAAACACACAGCTGTTCATATGTTCTCCAGAAGTCATTTGCATGAATTTGCCTGTAGGGCAGAGCACAGACAATCGCAGAGGCTGTTTTGGGTAAGATCCGTCTTCGGTTGAATGGACTCACTGCAACCGTCCTTATCTGAGTCACAAAAGATCTTCAACCACCAACGGCCAAAACACACTCACATTTAAACAGGGTGCCATGTCAGCGTCTCACACATGTCAATAATGCAAGACAAATAAAGATTCTCTTTTACTCAGCTTATCACAAAATCTCAAAATGCACAAGTCATTCATACATTCGGCTGATTTTTGTGTAAAGTGTTTCAGCATTGTTCTGAGTGGCTTCAGCTGTGACAAAATTTGAAGTTATCTTCTAACAAAGCACACTCAAAGACACACAGACACCAGCAACCTTCTATGTTCAGATGTTTTGTGTTTAGCATGATAATGACCCAAAATATGCAAAAAAAAAAGAAAAGAAAAAAATCAGAAGAAACCATGTTCTGGCAAGATCCAGATCACAGTGTTCAAGGAATTTTGCACAGAAGAATGGGCAAAAACTTTATTTTAACTTTCAAAAAAGTAATTTATCCCAAAAGAGAAAACACCAGCTACTAAAAATAAAAAAGCAGAGAGAAAAAAAAAATGCCTTTATTTTATAATGTATACCTATTTGTGGAAAATGAGGTTAGCAAAAGCATTTTATCTGTGGCCAGTGTCTCTAGGTGTCCTGCAGTCAATGTGACCGAGTATTAAACCAAACACATAACACGTGTGGACCATAGCATACATAGGATCGATACCATGTATCAAAACAATCAGACACACAAGCAGATCAGGTGATCTGAGCCATCCTCTATTAGGGGCAAGAGGCTCTTCTGAGTTTGTGTTGAGTGAAACACGAAAACAGTCTCTCTGCAAGCCTACTGTTAGGGATGCACCGATACCAGTATCGGTATTGGGCCCAATACCAAGCTCATGTACTTGTACTCATACTCGTAAAAATACCCCCGATACCAAAGACCGATACCTCAAGTGATGTAACTGACAGAATTATCCGTGCACAGAGACACCGGCAGCAGCAGCAGAAACAATGTCAGCCTCTAGGGTGAAATTGCGAATTGCATGTGAAGGTACAATAGGCGGAATTGCGCTGAATGACGCAGACCAGAAGCGCGCTCTCTTTCTTTCTTTCATGCAATCTCAGTTCTCTCAGACAGCGTGTGATCAGTTCTCCTTGCACCTGAATGGTCAAATGCACACATACTGTAGTTGTCAAAATGCTCATCGTGTGGAGTATCTCACGTAAATACAGGCGGTTATGGCTTAAGTGGACGTAAAAAGGTGGTGAAAACAGGATGTCAGACTAGGCCTATATTACATACATGGATTCGGTCTTAAAGGACAGTAGCCTAATTAAATATTTGACTGTCATTAGTGTTAATAAAACAACAAAAGATGTTAAATAAATGTATATATAATATATATCATGAAATAAAATCTCTCATATCATGGTCATGTTGCCCACTCGTCCTGTATTCCACCATGAGAAATCTGGTCACCCTAAGTTGTTTACATTGGTTCTTCACAGTGTTATAAACATTTGCTCTGTAATATTTGTTTAGTTTTTGAAAGGCAGGTTAAAAAATACATGATTTTTGTTTTTGTTTTAATTATGACTTTGGTAAATATGCCCTTTGCAGGTTATTGGACACTGTGAAATTTGTTCTTTAAGTCTGTCCAGTTATACTACTTTTACTGCATTCAAAAGGCAGTGAATATGGGTGCACTGAGGCAAAATAAGACAAATAAAGTTTACATGCCACATACAGGGCAACGGCTGATGGACAAGTCAAGTCAAGTCACTTTCATTTATATAGCGCTTTTTACAATGCAGATTGTGTCAAAGCAGCTTTACATTGATAATTGGTATATAATTTTTCCTTTTAGAGAATAGTGTCAATGCAGGCAGATTAAAAGCACTGTTGAATAAATGTCAAGGATACTGTTGAATATCAAAAGTCAAGTCAAATTAAATTAAATTAGGGCTGCACGATTAATCGTATTTTATCACGATAATGATATCTGCTTCTCTCGATTGATTTTAAATAATCGTCACGATATTGGCCAGCTCTATGAAAATGAACATAATTTGGAAATATTGGAAGTAATATTAGGAATTTCGCTGTTTTATCTTTTGAAGTTCCTAAAGGTTTTACCAGTTTTCATAATGTTGATCAGCTAGAAATGATTTGTCTTTGCTTTACGAATTTGCCGGGCAATTTGAATCTGGTTTGTCTTATTGCAAACGAATTGTGTTGCTTTAAAATCTAATGTGAATACGTATTACAAAGCGCTCACCAAAACCATGATTTGTATTGATTTACCATCTAACGAAGTTATCATAGTTGGTTAAATTTAAGTCTTTGTGCCACCTACAGGCCTTTTGGGTGAAGTGTAGGTTGGTAAAGAACTTGCAAAATAGCCATAGTTAAATTACTCTTTTGATAGAATAAACATGATTAATAATCGTGATTATAATTTTGAGGAAACTGTGGCACTGGCTGTCGTGTCGATGATGTCTTCACAATGGATGATCTAGTCGACTCGATCTCTGCTGATACAGGGCTGCGTTGTGGTCGTGTCAAGGCACCGGTCCTCGGTCTCATCTGGAAACGTCCCCGAATCCGGTTGGCTACGGTAAACCTCGGGATAAACAGAAGTGTTCCCGGTTCCGGCTGAACTAATTTATGCAGCCTAATAATCCTTTAACGGATTTGAAAATATAAATATATAATGTGTTATGTGTATGCCAGGTTAAAGAGATGCGTTTTTAGTCTAGATTTAAACTGACAGAGTGTGTCTGCATCCCGAACAATGCTAGGAAGGTTGTTCCACAGTTTAGGTGCCAAATAGGAGAAGGATCTACCACCTGCAGTTGATTTCGATATTCTAGGTATTATCAGCTGGCCTGAATTCTGAGATCGCAATAAACGTGAAGGACTATAATGCATTAAGAGCTCACTTAGGTACTGGGGGGCTAAACCATTTAGTGCTTTGTAAGTAATTAGCAAGATTTTAAAATCTATACGATGTTTAACAGGAAGCCAATGCAGTGACGACAGAACTGGGCTAATATGGTCATACTTCCTAGTTCTAGTAAGGACTCTAGCTGCTGCATTTTGTACGAGCTGTAGTTTATTTATCAAGCGGGAGGAACAACCACCCAGTAGAGCGTTACAGTAGTCTAACCTTGAGGTCATGAACGCATGAACTAACTGTTCTGCATTCTTCATTGAGAGCATATGTCGTAGTTTAGATATATTTTTAAGATGGAAGAAAGCGGTTTTACAGATGCTAGTAACATGGCCTTCAAATGAAAGATTGGTATCAAAGAGCACACCCAGGTTCCTAACTGACGACGAAGACTTAACAGAGCAGCCATCAAGTGTTAGACAATATTCTAGGTTATTACGTAAAGAAGTTTTTGGTCCAAAAATTAGAATCTCTGTTTTTTCTGAATTTAGTAGTAGGAAATTACTGGTCATCTAGTTTTTTATATCAGCTATGCATTCTGTTAATTTTGTGAATTGGTAAGTTTCGTCAGGGTGTGAAGAAATATAGAGCTGAGTATCATCAGCGTAACAATGAAAACTAACGGCATGCTTCCTAATGATATCTCCCAAGGGTAGCATGTACAGAGTGAAAAGCAATGGTCCTAGTACTGAGCCTTGCGGTACTCCATATTTAACTTGTGATCGATATGATATCTCATCGTTTACTACTACAAACTGATAACGGTCAGATAAGTATGATTTGAACCATGCCAATGCAATTCCACTAATGCCAACATAATTTTCAAGTCTATTTAAGAGAATATTGTGATCGATAGTGTCAAATGCAGCACTAAGATCCAGTAACACTAATAGAGAGATACAACCACGATCTGATGATAAGAGCAAATCATTAGTAACTTTAATGAGAGCAGTCTCAGTACTATGGTACGGTCTAAATCCTGACTGGAAATCCTCACAGATATTATTTCTTTCTAAAAAGGAACATAGTTGCGATGAAACTGCCTTTTCTAGTATTTTTGACAGAAAAGTAAGATTTGAGATCGGCCTGTAATTGACTAATTCTTTAGGATCAAGTTGTGTTTTTTTAATAAGAGGTTTAATAATAGCCAGCTTAAAAGTTTTTGGTACGTATCCTAATGACAAAGATGAATTAACAACATTAAGAAGGGGATCTATGACTTCTGGAAGCATCTCTTTCAATAGCTTAGATGGTATAGGGTCTAACATACATGTTGTTGATTTTGATGATTTAACAAGTTTAGACAATTCTTCCTCTCCTAAAGCAGTAAACGAAATGAATTTTTCCTCAGGGACACTACAATGCAATGTCTGACACGATGCTGTAGTAGACGGTTGCATGGTTATAATTTTCTCTCTAAAATTATCAATCTTGCAAGTAAAGAAGTTCATAAAGTCATTACTGCTGTACTCTTTGGGAACATCAGAAGTTGAAGCTTTATTTCTTGTTAATTTAGCCACTGTATCAAATAAATACCTAGGGTTGTGTTTATTTTCTTCTAAGAGTTTTGAAAAATAGGCAGATCTGGCAGTTTTTAAGGCCTTTCTGTACTCAATCATTTTCTCTCTCCACGAAATGCGAAATACTTCTAGTTTTGTTTTCTTCCAGCTACGCTCCATTTTTCTGGCTGCAGTTTTTAGGGACCGAGTCTGCTCACTGTACCATGGTGTTGGATTAAATTCCTTAATCTTTTTTAAACGCAAAGGAGCGACTGAATCTAATGTGCTGGAAAAGACAGAGGCAATAGTTTCTGTTGCAACATCGAGGTCTTCTAAGCTGTCTGGTATGCTAAGGTGATGAAACTGATCAGGAAGATTATTTATAAAGCGATCTTTAGTGTTTTTTTATTATCTACATGGATATTAAAATCACCAACAACAAGGACTTTATCTGCAGCTAGTACTAACTCTGATAGAAAATCAGCAAATTCTTTGATAAAGTCTGTATGGTGTCCTGGTGGCCTGTATACAGTAGCCAACACAAATGTCAACTTACATAATGTTACGTAAAGCACCATCACTTCGAAGGAATTATATTTGAAAGACTTTTGACTAATACTGTAAATATTACTATAAATTACAGCAACACCTCCCCCTTTGCCTTTCTGTCGAGGATTGTGTCGATAATCATAACCTTGAGGGCTAGACTAATTTAAAGTAATGTAATCGTTCGGTTTTAGCCAGGTTTCTGTCAAACACAGCACATCTAGATTATTGTCTGTGATAATATCATTTACAATAAGTGCTTTTGAAGAAAGTGATCTAATATTTAACAATCCAAGTTTTATCATTTGTTTATCATTATTATCTCGATTTTTTATTTGTTGAACATCAATTAAATTTTTTCCATTAAATGGGTTTGGAAGTTTTTTGTTTTTATTAATTCGGGGTACAGACACAGTCTCTATTTGATAATATCTAGGTGCAAGAGTTTCTATGTGTTGGGATTTATCTGACAAAATAGTGACGGAGTTGTCACAGCTGTAGCATGTCATGCTACAACAAATGGCTGGAGCCGTAAGAACCACCTTTGACCTGGAAAATGAGGGATGACACATTGTCCATCCCAGAAAGGGAAGCTCACATATAGAATGATGAATTTAACACTGGGTAATACACTCAAAGCCTCAGAGTGATAACACACTGTTCCTAACGTGTGTGCACTAATTTGGATGGTTTAAATGCAGAGGACAATTTCTGAGTATGGGTTATCATACTTGGACTTCACATGTCACTTTCACTTTTCACTAAAAGACAGTAATGTAAGGCATTTTAAGTAAAAAATTAAAAGGTGCATCATTTCACTTTTTCCAGTACAGCACTGCATCATGTGATCGGCCCCTGAAAACTCATCTTTAAAGCATAAATAAGGCCTTAACATGCGCTGTGAGCACAAGTGCTCCAGTTCAACTTTATTTCAATATCTGCCTTATGGAAAATATTTTGGGTGTCAAATTTTTCGGTTAGGAAAATATATAATTTACGTGATGTGACTAATGTAATCTAATGTGTGTAAATGTGTGAAACAAGATAAACAGCATATTAGGCAT
This sequence comes from Megalobrama amblycephala, assembly GCF_018812025.1. Classification (NCBI taxonomy): domain Eukaryota; kingdom Metazoa; phylum Chordata; class Actinopteri; order Cypriniformes; family Xenocyprididae; genus Megalobrama; species Megalobrama amblycephala. The sequence goes on along the minus strand of NC_063046.1, from coordinate 3,832,082 downwards.
AAGATAAAGAATGAATGTATAGTATTATATGTATTGTGAATGAATTTAATAGATGTGGTAACCTGGCTTTTCTGGAAGTCTTAAAGTAAAATAAAAGATTATCTGCAAATAGTTCAAATGCCTTAACTGCACAATGAATTCTAGTCCTTTCACCATATTCTTTCTACTTTATTTCCATTAAATTCAATTTAAATCCTTGAATTCTTTAATTTCCTTAAATAGAACATGTCAAGCTGTTTAAGAGCTCAGTCAAAAAGTTATTATAGTCCTATTTCAAACCATTTGTTCATATAGAGCCTAAATATTCTAAAGCTTAAATTGCATAAATGAATCTCAACCAAGACAAGCACACAAAACATCCTCTCAAAACAGCAAGCAGTCTCTTTCAGATAAAACAGTGTCATGCGGTGCATCATGTTTGCTCTGCTCATCTTTGAACAAAAATATAAATCATCAAGGTCATATAAATGAAGTGGCCTTTCGAAACAATGATTGTCATTATCAGAGAGTTTTGTGTGAATGTGGTTAAAAACTCTGAATACAGCACAATAAACATTAAAAAAACCTAATATGTTAAAACTGAGATTAAAAACCTGATAGACATTAAGCTACTAAGAAGACACATTACACATTTCAAGGGTCTTTTTTCATCTCATTTTCCTAACTATTAGCATTTGCAAAACCACAGATACGATATGCTTTTAAAACTCTAAAATAAGGCCCTATGGACACAATGCATGCACTGAAATAAGAGTCTTTAGAGACAGAGAGACAGTATTTCTTGGGGCAGCATCTTGCAGCAATACAACACTCATTACCATTCATTGTATTTGTGTAGTCAGAAAAAAAAAAAAGTGTGATGACAAACAAGAAAGTTATGAATACTTGAATATTTGGGAGATTGTCATCACCTATCAAATTTGTTCATAAGGCTGAAAAGTGTAAAGGAGTGAAATTCAAGTGGAGTCAAGGTGCCTGTCAGGGGGCATGATAAGAGGAAATCAGCATGATGGGGGCAATGCCACACTCCATTCTGTCATCTTGCTGCTACAGGCACCAAGGAATTTTGTTACCAAGGTCACATGTGCGCCGAACCTTAATATATTAGAGAGAATGTTGATTACATCCATCCCTTGATTCTTGGCTTCTATCAGGAGTGTCTTATGAAGCCAGAAGCTGAGGAAAACCTGGAGATCAAATCTCTCAATCACCAAGTCTCAAGAGGCAGGAAGATGGTGACATTAGCAAGAACAAACTCGACCTGAAATGGAGCTAGGACATATGAACAAAGGATAATGAATAAAAGAAAGAGGTTGAGACGGAAGTGCACTACTTCACTGCCAGAAACACAAAGCAACAGGAGAGATAGATATTGATCAGGGTTGAAGTTAAACTTTGCAGGAAGGTAGATAACCAGGAACAGGATTGGGCCACCTGATCTAGGCCATCTGCCTCTGAATTAAAAAAAAAAAAATATATATATATATATATATATATATATATATATATATATATATATATATATATATATATATATATATATATAAAATATATATATATATATATATATAATCTAGTTGTTAAGGTGCCTAACGCTACAAAGCCCTAAGTCACAAGAACAGAATCATGGTACTTTTCTTTCCTTCCTTTTGTTTTATTTTTAATTCTTCTTCTTGGATTTTCTTGTTTCTTAAACAATTGGACACCGCAACTGTGTAGCTTAATGAGAGTCTGCAAATTAGTGTCTGACGAAAAAAGTTTTAAACACTAACATTTTAGTGAATGTAGCAAATATTTCTATCATTAAATGATTAAATCTCATCCACCTGCGACCCACCTGCAATTAATCAGTGTTATTTTTTATTACCTGGCCCACTCGACTCGTGGATACAACTGCAATCCACGCATCACTACTAACATGTAAGCTGGATATAAACAAACAAGTCTGCATGGCATCTTGGAAGTTGATGGGGTGTGCCTCTGTGTGCCATTGTGTGCCAGAGATTCTTTAAATCATTGAGGATGTTGTTCTTAAGCAGATTGCAGGAGGCCAGATGTGAGGGGCATCATATCGCCCTGCTGAACACGCACAAAGATGCCACGACATGCTCTAAACTCAGGCCTACAAGACAAGATGACTCGCGGCACTCATTTTACAGTACTGTTATTTCTTGATGCTGAACAGCTTTAGGTGGGATTTGGTTAAAAAAAAAAAAAAAAAATTATAAAAAGTCACATTGACACTCATCGTCTCTGAAAGCGAGATGGGATCTTACTATCCCAGTAAGCGCTCTTCAGCTGTCTCAACCACCATTGACGAGCAACATGTGACATAATAAGAAAGCAGGAGAAAGACAATTCAGATTTAAATATTGGCGTCATGAACTAGAACAGCTGTACAGAGCAGGTGATGTGATGTTACTCAAGTGACCACCTGAGCTTTCTTCACAATGTTCTCATGTTTGTAAATTAATGCCATGCCAGCTGCCATGGCTATTTTCACAGTGAGAAACAGTCTAGAATTAGAGATTAAACAGATCATAGTTGATCCGAATGGACCAGCCCCCATGGTTCGGCATACATGTGATTTGCGGATTTATTGCAAAGTTTAACCATCGTAGAGTGAAAGTTTATAATTTCCACACGTTTTTACACATTCAAGTGATTATAAACTATTCCAGCGCAAGAGGCAAAAAAAAACTCAATTCAATTATCTGTGCGCACAGCCGCATGCACACACCCAAAGCATGCACACAGAGAGACATAATTTGCAATTTACGCAGCAAAGACCATGTTTGATAATTTTATTCAATTTCTTTATAGGCCACAGGTAAATTACATTTATTATAATGGGTTTATGTGAAGATTGTTTTAAGTTCACTTAAATTAAAAATTATTATTTTTAAAAGCCTAATAAATTAAATTGATGGCTTTCAGTATTACTGTAATGTTGAATGTCTATAATTAATGTTTAAAAAAAAAAAAAAAATCAGTTTCATAGAGACATCAGTACCAGTAATAGTATCACAGTGATACTGGCCTTCATTCATGAAAAGATGCCATTTCTTTGGCATGAAGGAGGATCTTTAGAGGGACAAAAGTCTAGAGTAGCCCATTCAGAAGTGGTTGTAAGTTATTTTTATTACTATATTGATCACATTTCCACGAAGTGCCAAGATCTACATTCGGACTAGCGTCAAATGATAATATAAATAAATAGTCATTTATATGAAACTTTGTATTCTCACACTGCCTTTAATTGGTTTAATTCGCCCATACATTTTTGGTGCCATTACTGGGTTACCATTACAGCTACCCACAAAACCAACAACTAGGTGTATACAGTAACTGTACCTCTAGAGGAGTCGTAATAATTCTTTCAGGAAGGTAAAATGCTCAAAATATCATATTGGTGATATAGGAAATCTATAGGTGTTCATGATTAAAGGTACTAAAGAGGATGTTTTGTTTTATACATTTTTGCAATATTACTTGAAACTGTCTTTACTAACTGATAAAAGACTATTTATTAGGTGCACTGAAAGGAATAATATTAATATACATCATCTGTGCACGAGGTAGGGCCTTAAAAACATCAGCCAATCGTTTACGCGATCATCGCGTAAAGGATTGGCCCTCTGGCTTGTCAATCACTGCCATTACGTTCCTTGTGAAAGACGTATGCAGATTGGCCCTCTGGCTTGTCAATCACTGCCATGACGTTCCTTGTGCGAGACGTGCTGCGCACTCCAGTAACTTTCCACACTCTACAGGCGCCGCATGCAATGTTTTTGTCAGGAGACAGGAGTAACAACTGCAGATTATGAGTTACCTGCGGTGAGTCTGACATAATGAATCCACTAACACGACACAGAGAATGCCGGTGATAAACACTTGTGTTCCAATACTAGTGCATGAGTTTTGGGAGGCGTACCCTCTTACGCATGTGCTCATTTCAAAAACTCACTAACAGTCTTTGGTTTCTCAGTTGACGAAAATATCCTCTTTAGCACCTTTAATTAGGTCTCTTTGTGTGAACCCAGGCACTCCTGAATTCTGAGGTCTCCCAGGGAAAAGACAAAGGTGAGAAAAGGTGCTGTCTTTGCAAGCACCATATCAGCCTTCTCTCACAACCCTTTTAAAATTCATGAATTCCAGAAGAGGCCAACGGCAGCCATTATCCATAATTTACAGCAAATCATAAAATCAGATTAAAGTTCAATGTTATGAACTCTTTTTGTCCCATTTGATTTGCAAGTCCTCTGCATCTATTGCTCCCCTGGTGTGTCCTCGTCCGTGCCTGGGCTCGACTGGTACACAATTTCAATTTGTTTATGTGATATAGAACTGTGGGTGTCCTGGAAAACCAAGCATAAATCAGTCACGTAGGCCAGCGTATAAAGATACAAAGGTGCTGGTCCTAGATGGCTTTGCCTATAAACTCAGAGTTCTGGCCTCCAACACAATAAGCAAAAGTGGACAGATAAGAGATTGATAAAAAGGATTGGCTGGGGGAAATTTGATCTGGTCCCAATATTACAGTAACTTTGTCTGAGATCTAAGTCTTCTGAAATGACACAATCACTTTGAATAATGAACAGATTGAAATGTAAACCTTCACTATCAAATCAAAACACTGAACAATGCAGGCATACACAAACAACATCAAGTGAGGAGACAAAACCTTGTTCTTAATGTACTAAATTCTCTATATAGTTTACAGAACTGACAGATTTTGTATTTTTTTTTTTTTATAATTACTCACCGTACCAGATATAAATCCAAAAAAAAATCAAGATCAGAATCAAGAGCTTGTAAACCGGAAATGAATCAGTTTGTGACGTGTCAATACCCAGCCCTATACTTAACATGTTAAAATGTGTTTTACTAAAACTATATTACCTGCATTATGATGAACTATTCTTGTACCCAAAAAAATCCTTATGAATATGTTACATGCTCTAAAACTAATGTAAGTAACAACAGCTATGCTAATATTATCCATATTCTGTAACAGCCTGAAACACTTCAGTGCTGTGCAGTGCTTTTGGCAACTGATACTAAACTGCATGCATATGACATTTCAATGACAACAATTAAAGTGATAAAAATAAATAAATAAATAAAAACACTGCTTAATCATGTGAAGAGAACTTTCCCAAGGAACAGTCTGTGGACAGTATCCCAGACTGCAATAATCCTGCATGACATGCGCTTTCTAAAGCTACATAAACCACGGCCACTTTGTATTTCCATCTTCCATGTGAAGTCGACATTGTTAGTGAGGAAGCCTCTGATATAGCAGGGTGGAAAGAAATTCCCATTTCTTCCTGCTGTAGATGATATGTGCTGCATTAAGTTATTTCTGCAACACCAACATTTCTTACTCTTTTTTTGATGTTCCCTCCAAATCACTGAGCTGCTGTTCATCAAGACATATAAGCACAGTTCAGAACAAGGTTACACACAGACCTACTTTATGCTTGCAGTGATGCAGAGCGTTCATTCCTTCTCCTTATTTCTGCTTCACAGATTAAGATGTGGTAAAGTGTTTGTCTAAACATCCAGCAGATATCATAGCCAGGGTAAAGTCACTATATCATGACCCACTTTATGTCCTTCACCACTGTCTCTCATCCTCCCAATCCGCTATGACCTTGGGAAAGGCAGTGTGTTTCAGACACACTCTACTGCACTAACTCCATCATGACAGCAGCACTGCAAACAGCTCCAGGATGTCCTGAACCATGGCACTTGATACTTCCAGTGTATTAATCCAGTAATTAATCAGGCCATTTTCTTTGTTTTATAATCACACTAGGGCATATGGAATTAAGTGCAGAAAAAGTGCTGGGTCAGGCAGTCAGAAAACCATCCACCCTATAAACTGTAATAAGCCATAGTGACCATTTCTCAACAGCTCAATGATGCCTAAAATGAGATCATTAAACTGTTTTAAGTAATTAAACCAATAAATGTTGACTCTGACAGCATCAGCTTCCATTCTTCCACTCATCTGATACACTTTTTGTGGAATTGTCTCTTACTCTACTCATACCTCAAAATTGTGTGATTACTCAGGCAAGTCTTCTGACTGACTGTCATAAAGCTGAAAGCAATACAATGATTAAATATAATGAATCAGATTTAAAGGCCCACTGAAGAGGGTTGGCACACGCAGCACTATTCAATGTGTTGACGTAATTTCAACTGAAACAGGAAGACTGTTTCATTTTAACGGAAGTGAGAGACTAATACCCCCTTTCCACCAGCACGAACCAGGTGCCAGTTCGGAGTTGGTTCAACTGATGAGCCTTCTAAGAACCAGTTTGCCTTTCCACAGGCTAGAGAGCCACCACAGAGCCAGGTCTTGCGTCACTGTATACGTCTCATATTTCACAGCAAAGCTAGCGCCGCAGCGCCAAACACAAATACACCAGGCTCGTTTGAGATGCATCGGTTTCTCACAAAGCGATCGGCGCATGACATCAAAGCTCCGCGAGAACGATCCAAAAGTACAAGGAGTCGTATGCTCTACAAACGCTCCCGCAGATCCGCGGCACCCGCCGAATCGGTCCGCGCTGCTCTGATGCATCTCGAACAAGCCTTCTATCAACAATCGCGGATGTTTCACTACTGTTGATGCCCATGGCTTTGCGAACCTACATCAGCATCCAAAACACTGCTCACCGTAATTTGTATATAGACGGAGATTACGATCGAGCTGCTATTAGCTCGATTAGCTGCTATTTCAAAAATGGCGGTCACAAGTTTCTTGTTGGTCACGGCAACCCTGGCCCCAGCCCCTGACGCAAGTGGTTCTTACTTCTAGCCCAGCAATGTTTTGGTGCTACTTACGAACCACTTTTTCTGGTTCGGAGCTGGTTCTTTGTGTGTCGAAAGACAAAGAACTGATTTGAAACTAGGCTCTGGCTCCGAACCAGCACTCAAACTGCCTTGGTGGAAAAGGGGTATAAGTTTTGAATGCTTACATCTCTTAAAGGGTTAGTTCAAAATACAGTTAGTACAAAAATATTCTCTTCGCTTTATAATTAGGGCCCGAGCACCGATGGTGTGAGGACCCTATTCTTCTTCTTCTTCTTCTTCTTCTTCTTCTTCTTCTTCTTCTTCTTCTTCTTCTTCTTCTTCTTCTTCTTCTTCTTCTTCTTCTTCTTCTTCTTCTTCTTCTTCTTCTTCTTCTTCTTCTTCTCCTCCTCCTCCTCCTCCTCCTCCTCCTCCTCCTCCTCCTCCTCAAAAGTAAATCGCATTTTAGAGGGGCTAAACGTGCTCGAAAACTCACAAAACTTTGCACACGCGTCAGAAGTGGTGAAAATTTACGTCTGTTATGGGTTTCGGAATTGGGCGTGGCAAAATGGCCTGATAGCGCCATCTAACGTACAGCCCCTCTTGCTACATTTCACTAGGGTTTTGAAATTCGGTACACACATTTATAAGCCCAATACCTACAAAAAAGTCTCTTGGAGTGAAATCCGAAACTGAACAGGAAGTCAGATATTTTTAATTAATTCACCGTTTTTTGCATTTTCCAGATGTTGTACTTTAACGAACTCCTCCTAGAGCTTTTATCAGATCAATGTCATATTTGGTCAGTCTAATCTAAAGGCTTTTGTGATGTTAAATTGCGAAGATCTAGAGTTTTCACCAAAGGGCTTGTCCGTGGCAGCCTGACAAAGTTTGATGTTTTCGCCATGAAAGAGGAAGCTGTTGTAACTCAGGCATACTATGTCTGATCTGGCCCAAACTTCACATGTGTGATAAGAGTCCTGGCCTAAAGACATCTATATGACAATATTCAGTTAGCTATAACGCCACCTGTTGACAGCAGGAAGTGTGGCACTTTTACATGATTTTGCCATAATTCTCCTATATTTACTCGCTTACATGCATGTCGCCCACTGTTCGCTGTTTTCCTGAGGCCAACGGGTGGCGGTGAGCCCGGGTGCGAGGGCCCTTTCATCGCTGCTTGCAGCTTTAATATTAATATTGAACCACTGTACTCACATGAACCAATTTAAATATGTTTTTAGTACCTTTATGGATCTTGAGAGAGGAAATGTCATTGCTCCCTATGAAGGCCTCATGGAGCCATCAGATTTCAACTAAAATATCTTAATTTGTGTTCCAAAGATGAACGAAGGTCTTATGGGTGTGGAACGGCATAAGGTTAAGTAATAAATGACAAAATTTTCATTTTTGGGTGAACTAACCCTTTAAATGTGAATTTTGTCATTGTTTTGGAACACACCAGCTTATTTATATCCTAAAGGCTAACATATTCATAATAAAAGCTAAAAAAACTTAAATTTTGATTTCAGGGGGACTTTAATAATAAATATATTTACATCTAAGATGTTACTTTGATAATCTGGTTTATTTCTGATATTTTTGTTTTGGCTAGTAAATTAAAATTAAAAATGACAAAGTAAAGAAAAAGAAAAAGTAAAAGTTTTTTTTTTTTTTTTTTTTTTTGTATGCATGTACAGTGGTGTGAAAAAGTGCTTGCCCCCTTCCTGATTTTTTTTTTTTTTTTTTTTTTTAAGCATGTTTGTCACACTTTAATGTTTCAGATCATCAAACAAATTTAAATATCAAAGATAACAAGTAAACACAACATGCAGTTTTTAAATGAAGGTTTTTATTATGAAGGGAAAACAAAATCCAAACCCACATGGCCCTGTGTGAAAAAGTGCTTGCCCCCTACTGTTAAAACATAACTTAATTGTGGTTTATCACACCTTAGTTCAGTTTCTCTAGCCACACCCAGGCCTGATTACTGCCATACCTGTTCGCAATCAAGAAATCACTTAAATGGGTCCTGCCTGACAAAGTGAAGTAGACCAAAAGATCCTCAAAAGCTACACATCATGTTGAGGATCCAAAGAAATTCAGGAACAAATGAGAAAAAGTAATTGAGATCTATCAGTCTGGAAAAGGTTATAAAGCCATTTCTAAAGCTTTGGGACTCCAGTGAACCACAGTGAGAGCCATTATCCACAAATGGTGAAAACATGGAACAGCAGTGAACCTTCCCAGGAGTGGCCGGATGACCAAAATTACCCCAAGAGCAAAGCGATGACTCATCCAAGAGGTCACAAAAGACCCCACAACAACATCCAAAGAACTGCACGCCTAACTTGCCTCAGTTAAGGTCAGTGTTCATGAAAGAGACTGGACAAAAATGGCCTGCATGGCAGAGTTCCAAGACGAAAACCACTGCTGAGCAGAAAGAACATAAAGGCTCCTCTCAGTTTTGCCAGAAAACATCTTGATGATCCCCAAGACTTTTGGGAAAATACTCTGTGGACTGACGAGACAAAAGTTGAACTTTTTGGAAGGTGTGTGTCCCATTACATCTGGCGTAAAATTAACAGAACATTTCAGAAAAAGAACATCATACCAACAGTAAAATATGGTGGTGGTAGTGTGATGGTCTGGGGCCGTTTTGCTGCTTCAGGACCTGGAAGACTTGCTGTGATAAATGGAACCATGAATTCTGCTGTCTACCAAAAAAACCTCAAGGACAATGTCCGGCCATCTGTTCGTGACCTCAAGCTGAAGCGAACTTGGGTTCTACAGCAGGACAATGATGCAAAACACCAGCAAGTCCACCTCTGAATGGCTGAAGAAAAACAAAATGAAGACTTTGGAGTGGCCTAGTCAAAGTCCTGACCTCAATCCTATTGAGATGCTGTGGCATGACTTTAAAAAGGCGGTCCATGCTCGAAAACCCTCCAATGTGGCTGAATTACAACAATTCTGCAAAGATGAGTGGGCCAAATTCCTCCACAGCGTTGTAACAGACTCATTGCAAGTTATCGCAAACGCTTGATTGCAGTTGTTGCTGTTAAGGGTGGCCCAACCAGTTATTAGGTTTAGGGGGCAAGCACTTTTTCACACAGGGCCATGTGGGTTTGGATTTTGTTTTCCCTTCATAATAAAAACCTTCATTTATAAACTGCATGTTGTGTTTACTTGTGTTATCTTTGATTAATATTTAAATTAGTTTGATGATCTGAAACATTGAAGTGTGACAAACATGCAAAAAAATAAAAAAACAGGAAGGGGGCAAGCACTTTTTCACACCACTGTATGTATGTATGCATGTATATATGCATGTTTGCATGTTAGAGGTCTGCAACCCAACCTGTATATTTAAATGTATATTTAAATGTGTATATTTAAATGTTTTAAACATTGTATGATATCATAGATGAATAAGTGTAAACTCAATGAATGAAATGAGCCAAGCACGTTCGTAAATCAAATAGCCGCATTTCTCTTGCGTCTCTCAGAAATCAGCTATGTCAAGAGCAGGCTATCATCACCTAAAACACTACATCATACACATTTTGTATCATTTTATTTGATATGTGTATTTAAATTATTAAAACATTGTACAATATGATAGGCTACATGACTGAGTGCAATCTATATGAATGAAATGAAGAGCAATAGCATGTCAAATGGCCTCTGTGCGTCTTTTCTACGTGGCCTGATGCTTCTGTCTATTTAGGGTGTACTCACACTAGGCGCTCTGAACCGTGCCAGAGCGTGTTTGACCCCCAAAGCCCGGTTTGTTTGATAAGTGTGATTGCTCCATTCCGTACCAGGGTGCGGTTCATTTAGCCAGCCCCGGCCCGCTTGGAAGAGGTGGGCAAGAGCGCGGTTCGGTTGGGCTCGAGCACGGTTCGCATGCAGTGTGAGCGCTAACCGTGCCAGTTACTACGGAACAGTTACAACTTGTGTGTGCGCTACTGTCATCATTATGATGGCAAATATCTTTATTACTGCTTTGATAGTACACTTATCAATTCATGTAATTAATTCAAGTGTATTTGGGTTTATAACGGGTCCGAGTCTCACCTTATTGATGAACAGGAATTGTAGTTTGCGAGTAAAGCTGCAAATTCCTCCTTTAACGTCAGCTGCTTTCGTAATAATCCTCTGATATGTGCTGTTGAAAATCGCTGTGCGGCATAAATTATAAGTAGCCAATATATTAGGCAGTATCTTAGCGAAAGTGCATTTATTCATGTTTTCTTCCATTCAAAAAGTTGCATCGTACATGACGAAAACTGAAATCGCAATTAGACTTGCGATTATGAAATCGCAAAGGCTATGAATTTTTAGATTGTTTATTAAGTAAATATATGCACAGCGTGTTAGTGAAGAGCAGCTCTTTCTGTGATCAGTATTAAAAGCTACTCCATCTCTGAAAGCAGTGCGATTTTGAGTCACTTATAATGTGCATTTGAAAAAGCAACATGAGTCAAACATAGGAATGTAATGATTTACTCAACTCACGATGCAATACATGTCACGATACTGGTATCATGATATGATTTTCTCACAAAATGAAATTTAAGAAAAATTATAAATGAAAAAGTGTTTTTTTTTTTTTTTTTTTTTTAAGACAAAATGCTGCATATTTCTTTGTGAAACTGAAATATCTTGGGTCAAATAACAAAATTAAAATTTTAGAACTAATCCCAAAAAAGTCCCTCCAATTAGACCTTCCAATGCTGTTTTCTTGGGACGAGGTTTGTTGCGGCTTAGCTCCTGCTGTGTCTGTTGACATCGCTATAAAGGCGAGATTTTAATATTTGCTATAACTTGTATCCAGAGATGGGCACAAATACATCAAAAAGTATTTAGTTACAAAATACAAATACTTACTCATCAAATGTATTTAAATAAAATACAAAATACTGCTATAAAAAATGCAATTAAAATAATTTGTAATTTGAAAATACAAAAATACAAACAAAATTTACACGCAATCATTTGAAGTGCTCACTGTAACAATTAAATATATATTGATGATCCTTAAAAAGATACTAAAGTTATTCAGTCAGGAGCAGGGAGTGATTTTGTCTTTTTCTTTTGTTGCTTGATTAACATTAATGACAGACAGCAGCAGGTTTATTAAGCTGCTGTCACTTTGAAGAATGAACACACAGACTGGATATATTTATGGTTAAATTAATTTAAGACATGACCGACTGTTTTCTCACCTGCAATTAATCGATGTTACTTTTTATTACTTGACCTACCCATCCGCGGATTATCTGCAGCACCTGCGGATATAACGGTGATCCGAGCCTCACTAGACAGCGCACGACGTGCTTTAGCTAGCAAGTCAATTCACAAATTCTAGCCAATTGTGTTAGTCTTCTGTCCTATAAAGACATTCAGTGAATAATATCTAATAGCATATTTTACTAGATAACTTTGAATGGGTGACATCTTGCGTTGCCAAACTGAATTGTGGGTCGCTTAACTTGCGTTGCTCATGGCAGAAGTTAAAAATTTCAAGTGCCAACGCAAGTGTCACCCAATCAGATCGCCTTATGCAAATACCCTAGCGCAGATGCTAGCCAAATGCATTCATGCAACACTGGAAAGTAATGTGATTGGCTGTTGTCACTATGACGGTCGTGTCAGCACCAAGCTTCAGACACAACCTCCATTAAGCGTTGGCGCCAACTCCCTGTGTGAATGCACCATTACAGTTCCTCCAGAACCAAAACAATGAGCTTATGCTGCGCTTATGGCATAACTACCGTAATTAAGAAATGGCAACCCATGACGTTATACTAGGAGCAGTCTGTGACTCGAATTTATGCATTTCAATGGCAACACTATCAACACTGAAATGAATCTGCAGTGGTCAGGTGGTACAGGTCAGAGCTCTTTAAGTTATTTATGTTAATTATTATTTTAACGTTATGTGCTTTGAGACATGAGGTACTTTAACACCGTCTCTCGTGACGCTTTGCTCCCTGCTGCATGCATTCATGTGTTTTGGAGGCGTGGCTTTTGAAGACGCTCTGAAGGGAGGGTGGGATCTTATGCTTTCAAAGCTAGCTCGCTATTGCTAGCCTCTCCGAAAAGGACATACCCTACCTTTAAGTAGGGTGACCACCATCAAACAAACCAAATGTAGGACGATTACTAAGTTTGTGTGGGACAATGTGGGACGTTACCAACACTAAAACACAACCTGAAGCTGTTATATAATGTCTATCTAACTTTTCTGCCTTTCTGCCTTATCTGCCTTTCAGCTGATAAAAATACGTTGTTCTTTAGTTCCTTCCAGAAAACACCATTATATTATTATTATTATTATTATTATTATTATTATTATTATTATTATTATATTATTATTAGGTTTTTTGCTCTTTTAATACAATTCACCTAAAACTTTTATACGATTAATAGTAGCCTAACCACTGTAAAAGCAGTTCAAAACAATATGCCTGTTATAACATTACTATGACTTTACAAAAGCACATTACATTACAAAAATAAAACATAAATATAAGATAAATATAAAACAGCGTTTAACAATTTTTTTTTAACATTGAATTTAATATTTTAATTTTCACAAGCTGTTTTTACAACCGTTGTAACTTTTAACTATTTGTAACTATTATTTTGCATTTTAGACTCACTTTAAGCACATAGTACATGTATTATTATTATTTTTTTATTTTTTTTTATTTATTCATCTGAGTGTTTTAACTGGACGTTAAAATTGTGCAAAACAATCTCGCACCCTGTTGAGGCCCTGTTATAAAACATAGCCTACAAACAGTATTACTTTAATTTAACATGAATAGTATGTTACTACCTTGAAACCGGTAACAATGTTTATTTTGATATTGACGATAATGGTGCATTTGCTCTGGTCCAGATCCATTACGTTCCTCATAAAGTAGCAGTGCGTGCGCAGTCCCCTCTGTTGGAGAACATGATCACTACACAATTTCTCCAGCAGGCTGCTGTATGCTCGTCTATCTTTTTGCAATGTCTGTTAGGTGAAAAACTACGCAGCAAAAAGAATAAATAAAATGCTTTCTTAAAAAGGCAAAAGAACGTATGCACATTTCCTTAATATTATAATTAAAAACCAACAGACTAATGAAAATGCGGAACATTTTCTCAATATGCGACGTGCGAGACAAGGAGTCAAAATGCTGTGCGGTACATCGCAAAGTGGGACGGGTGGTCACCCTACCTTTAAGCCTGGTAATGAAAGTTATTGTATGCGAGAATAAAATAACATTTGAATGTATTTTTAGTATTCTGAATGCAAAAACCTTCTCTCAAAGTATTTAATTAGAAATTACATTAAATTTTTTCTTTGTTAAGGAAAATACAAATTACAAAATACTCAAAAGTAATTAAATACTATTTTAAATACATTCAATTAAAATACTGGCCATCTCTGCTTGTATCTTTACACTTTCTAATACTTTTGAACACATTTCGAAAAATATGCTATAATAATCTACATGTTATTAAAAAAATCCGGTAACATTTTACAGTAGGTGTCATTTGTTAATATTAGTTAAATATATTAACAAACTAACAATGAACAATACATTTGCTGCAGTATTTATTTATCTTTGCTTAATGTTATTAAAAATACAAATGTTCATTGTTTGTTCATGTTAGTTCTCAGTGTGCGTTAACTTTTGATTTTAATAATGTATTAGTAAATGCTGACATTAACAATAACTAAGACTAATAATTGCTGTAAAAGAGTTGTTCATCCTTAGTTCATGTTAAATAAAGTAGTTAACTAATGAACCTTATTGTAAAGTTTACCAAAACTATGTACACATTTAGAAAGAGTACAATAAATGCAATACCTACACAAGCACAGCTTTCTCCTTCAGTCTGTGCATACATCCTTTCTCTATGGAAAACGACCTTATCTTTTGCCATGAAACACAGATCTCCATGGCTCTCGCATTCATTGCCGACTACTATTAGTGTGCTGTTATGCCTGTTTTACACATACTCCATTTGCAGTGCGTATGCGGTGTGTGTTGCAGTGCTTTCACATATGCAGCGTTAGCAGTGCGCAGCAGAACTGTGGCAGTATATCACAACCACAACATTTACTTATATTATATTACACAACATTTACACTTTATATTAGGTGGTCTTAACTGCTATGTACATACATTTAAATTAATCATTTGATACAATGCACTTATTGAGTACATACATGTTTTTACATTGTACTTATATTTTAAAAATACCTGCATGCGATTACATCTGTAATTAATTTATGTAATTACATTTATAATAAAAGCTGCAAGCAGCGATGAAAGGACCCTCGCACCCGGGCTCACCGCCACCTGTTGGCCTTAGGAAAACAGTGAAGAGTGGGCGACATGCATGCAAGTGAGTAAATACTGGGAAATATGGCAAAGTCATTTCAAAGTGCAACACTTCCTGCTGCCAACAGGTGGCACTTTGACTGCTACTGAATATTGCCATGTATATGTCTTCAGGCCAGGACTATTATCAAACATGGGAAGTTTGGAGCAGATCGGACATTGTATGCATGATTTAAAACAACTTCCTGTTTCGTGGCATTAATCGCATGCATTAGCATTTAGCCAGTTGTTGCATGATTTAACATTTTTCTAGTATGTTTGGCACTTCGTGGCATAATGAAATGTGTTTCTGTGAGTGAATTACAGTGTAAAATGAACAAGATGGTGCCGCGCATGGCAGCCACAGTGCTTAGCTCTTCAGTGTTTGTTCTGTTATTGTTAGTTTTTCCTGTTTTCTGTTTTCCAACACCATCAGTTTTACCAGGGATGAACTGCTGAACATTCGGCAGTACACACCACAAAATCTTTTACCGGATTTCGATTATTCAGACGTTTTGTTGAATGTTGTAGTCGGCGGAGCGGCAGCGCTGTTTAGACGCTTCAGGACGTGCAGACGAGGGAAGCGCGCCGGCGCCCTCGTGAAGCTCAGACAGCGCGGATTAAGAACGCCGCTGCCTAGCATCCATCTGGCGAATCTCCGCTCTGCCCAACAAAACGGACGAACTCCTTCGGCTTTCAGCAGTTTAGATCAGATCGCGACGCAGAAGAGACAGTAATATACTTGACCATTGTTACAAAGCAACAAAGGATGCATATCACTCTGTCCCACGGGCAGCTTTGGGGCTCTCTGATCACTGTTTAGTTCATCTCATACCAACCTACAGGCAGAAACTGAAATCAGCTAAACCTGTAGCAAAGACTGTAAAGAGATGGACCACCGAAACAGAGCGGGCTTTACAAGCCTGTTTCGAATGGACTGATTGGAGTGTTTCTGAAGCTGCTGCTTGATCTGGACGAGCTCACAGAGACTGTTAAATCATATATCAGTTTCTGTGAGGATCTGTGCTTTCCTACAAAGACTCATTTAACTTACAACAACGACAAACCCTGGTTCACTGCAAAACTCAGCCAGCTCCGTCAGGCCAAAGAAGATGCTCGCAGAAAAGGGGACAGAGTCTTGTACAAACAGGCCAAATACACACTGGAAAAGGAGATCAGAGTGGCAAAGAGGAATTATTCTGATAAACTTCGGAATCAGTTCTCTTCTAATGACACAGCTTCAGTGTGGAAAGGTCTGAAAGACATCACCAACTACAAGACACCATCCCCCAGCTCTGTGGAGAATCAACAACTGGCAGACGATCTGAATGGGTTTTATTGCAGGTTTGAAAAAACACCATTGACACCTCCAACAACCCCCCTCTCCTCCACACCTGCAATTCAGTTCAGTGAAGATGTGCGCCAGGTCTTCAGAAAGAACAAGAGAAGAAAGGCACCAGGCCCAGACAGCGTTTCACCAGCCTGTCTGAAAACCTGCACTGACCAGCTGGCCCCCATCTTCACACAGATCTTCAACAGATCACTGGAGCTGTGCGAAGTCCCCTCATGCTTCAAACGCTCCACCATCATCCCCGTCCCAAAGAAACCCAAAATTACTGGACTAAATGACTACAGACCTAGACGGCTCTAACGTCTGTGGCCACAAAGTCATTTGAAAGACTGGTTCTGGCTTATCTGAAGGACATCACTGGACCCTTACTGGACCCCCTGCAGTTTGCTTACCGAGCAAACAGGTCTGTGGATGATGCAGTTAATATGGGACTGCATTATGTTCTCCAGCATCTGGACAGACCAGGGTCTTATGTGAGGATCCTGTTTGTGGACTTCAGCTCTGCTTTTAACACCATCACTCCTCCAGCCCAAACTAACTCAGCTCTCCGTGCCCACCTCTGTCTGTCAGTGGATCACCAGCTTCCTGACAGACAGGCAGCAGCTAGTGAGGCTGGGAAAATTCTCTTGACAAACACAGAACACACAACACTATTACACATTATTTACTTAAAACACTTATTTATATCTCAATTTGCACACATAACTGTACATACAATTGTCTATATTATATATTGTTTTTTGCTTTTTTTGCACTTTGTCTATCTTGTAAATTTGTATATTATTATTTTATTCTTTTTATTATGTGTCTTGTCTTGTCGCTGTCACTCATTCCTAGTATGTGTAAACAACATACCTGTTCACGCTATCAAATAATGATAATCGCATTGGCCCATGACAGCCTATGACATCACTACTGGTGCGACCCAACCGCACTTAAGGGGCGCCTAGAGGGCTTTTCCTGCTGAGGAAGCTCCACTCTCGTTTGTCTCTCTTCCTGCATTTCCCAACTTTTCTGGAAATGGGGTTGTATTAATAATATACCCCAACCCAGGAACTTTGCAGAGTGTAGCTAGTAACATGAGATAATTAAAGCAGAACTAAGTAACTTTTTTTTACCTTCATAAATAGTTTTCTAAGTCCTTACCACTTGTTTGCCACCTGATGTCACCTGATGGAGTTTGGGTTCCTTGCCGCTGTCGCCTTTGGCTTGCTTAGTTGGGGACACTTGACATTTGATATTCAATAGTATTCTTGACATTTATTCAACAGTGCTTCTGATCTGCCTGCATTGACACTATTATTTAAGAGCTGCTGTGCAGCCAAATTATGTACCAGTTATCAATGTAAAGCTGCTTTGACACAATCTGCATTGTAAAAAGCGCTATATAAATAAAGGTGACTTGACTTGACTTACGATGTATAATTGACTTGTAGTAGTGTGTTTGAGGCGTGCACTAACCCCCTCTGGCACGTCTACACCAGAAAACAGCACTTGCAAGTTGAGCTGCGCCTCATGTTCACGTTCACGCGAGAGTGACAAAATGCTTTACGGTAATTCAAAAACAATGTATATATTATGACTTTATAAGACAATTTCGAAAATTAGCCACCTCCATCGAGATTTCTTGTACTGTATTTGCAAAACTACTGCGCTGGTGAGTGTTGTAGTCGTTGTAGTCCAGAGATGCGCTTGTAGTATTTACGACAGTGTGATTCACTGAAGGAACCTGTAGGGGAAGCTTTTCAAATCTTACTGAGTTCCGCTTTAAACTTTTTATTAAACTGTAAATGGGTTATAAACAGAAAGCTTGCAAAAAGTGCTTGTCTAATTGTAGTCGTCAATACCTTCAGCACAAGCTCACAGAGATCTGCACTCTTGTGAAAACACCAGTTTTAATTTTGAACAAACACTAATATTTGAGCATTAACATTTAAGGGAAGGAAATGCAGAAGTGTGGAGTGGGTCTGCTCAGGGCAGATCTCTAAAGATGGCTGACTGTATATTCACCCGTGGTTCAACTGCTGGCCCACTTACAGAAACACATAATGACAGCTGCAGGCCAGCGCTCCTGGGGCTGGTAGGGTCTGCTGATGGAAGGGAAAGAAGCCATTCACCCTCCACACAGCTGCCCACACCACAGCAACAGCAGTCAATCACCACAATCAATCAATCCTGTACACAAACACCCGAAAGTGAAGGTTAAATATCACCCTGACACACCAGTTTGTCTGACTATATTACTGAGGACATCTCAAAGACTTCCACTGTTTTAAAATCAGGATAATGATAAACGATATGCCCTAAGCCCGACCCCTATCCCTAGAGCTGCATGATTCAGGATACATTGAGAATCATCTTTTTTTCTTTTTTTTTTTTTTTTTTTTATAAATAGAGATTACAATTCCCCCAAACAGACAAGAAACAACTAAACAAAATAATTTACTAGAGGTTCTGTAGAAAAAAAAAAAAAAAAAGAAAAAGAAAAACCTTAATTGCTACAGTCTATTTAAATGTTTAATTAATTTGAATGAATTATTTAAAAAAAAAAAAATGTATTATTTAAAAAATGTAAATATTCCATACTAAACTAGATGACTTCTGTGTTGGTCCAGGCTGGTTTATGCTGGTTAGAGCTGTTATAGTGCTGGTCTAGCTGGCAGACCAGCATAGTATTGCTGTTCTCAAGCAAAACTGGGCTGGTGTAGCTGGTCTACAGGCACTCCCACATACTGAGGACCAGCAAACCAGCAACTTGCATCCCATGCAAAACATACCTTATGCTGGTGACCAGCAATGCTGAATTTTTTTTAGCAGGACTCACAGGCTAAGAAGTATTTTAACAATACTAAACTAGGCACAGCAGCATTCACAGGCCCAAACATCATGATAGCTAAAACACACCTTGTCATGTCTGCTTTGAGGATTTCGCTCTATCTTGAAAATGTAATCTTACAACATGACTATGTAGTAAAGTCATTCATTTAAAAAGCTATTATTTTAAAATTCTGCACAAATGATCTCTGAATGTTCTACCATAGATTTCAGTCACACCCTTTTGCATGAATAAGGGCACATTCTTCCAGTCTGAAAGACTTTGTGAAAGCAGACTCATGATAAAAAGACACCTTCAGAACTCAAGTGGCAGTGAAGCAGAGAAACTTTTGCTCGGGGGGATTAACAACAAAAGAACCCAATATCTTTCAGTAACAGATTCTTACACAAACAGATCAGCATTTCCACTACTTTCCAAAAAGAAAGAACTAAATGATTTTGATAAATATCAACACTGGAATATTTCAATAATCCTTTTCCGCAGAATGGACACACAAATATGAGCTACTCTCTCTTCTCTCCCACGGCAAGTTGACACACTGCAGTCCGTGTATTTTAATTATAGGTATATACTCAGTTGAGTGTGGCATTGTGTTCACACGTGCAACTCATCCAGTGTTTTCAGCATTTCAGTGTGGCTCGCTTCACAATAAATGCTACAAACGGCATCTCTGCATGTGGTGCAAGTTGAACATGCATTTGGAGACGAGTGATAGATACACATTTTCATATTCGCATAATTTCCAACATTTCCAGAATTGTTTATAAACCTTTTGTCACAGAAGGTCCTCCTGCAGTTTTCTGCCAAAATAAAAGCTTGAGGGTTTAACTTTTGCAAGTGAAGAAATTAAGACATAAGCATTGCAAATTTACTAAATGTAATCAACACACTTACAGAACATTCATTTTGGTTACACTTTAAAGTTAGTTGTCATTATTACTGTGTAATTATACATTTAAGTACTAAGTCCACTAACCACGTATACTTACTATAGGGTGAAGATTAGGAAATGAATATGGTTTGGTTTAGGCTTACTTGCATGTAATCATGCATAATTTACTGTTATTACTAAAATAAGTACATATAATGTGTAACAAGGACACAAAAAAAATAAAAAATACTTTCATTGTTTTTAAGTGCAGTTGCAATAGTTATAATTATAATCACTATATTTAACAGCTATAGCTATTAAGAGCTATTGGACCGGAGGAATCTCAGACAGAGTTTCAGTTGGTAATATATTTTTGACCATAGTCAAAGCATTTTCTTAAGTTAGATATTGCCCTAATATTTTTAATGTTGTGCTAATATCAAAAAAAAAAAAAAAAAAAAAAAATCTATTTTTCTCCAATTAACTGTCCTGAAGTTAGAAATTCCAGTATCATGACAACACCACTGTGAAGGCCAGAAAATCGAGGCCACTTGCACTCAAATGTTTAGCCTTTGCCTAAAGCGATATGGCTTTTAGTGACGTGCAATAACGCCCTCCATCATGCGCTGCAACATACTTCTTCATTGGATGGTTATTATAGTGTGCGTTGGGCCACTGACAGTGTACACCAAGATAATGAAGAGTGCTTCAACTCAGAAGTGATTAAGACAATTGTTCTGGAATAAGCTCACTCAGGGGGCAGTGGAAATGACAAAGGAGAATGAGGAGAGGATAAAATTCACCCTGTCAGTCAGACATATGCCAGTCCATTATTACATCAACCAAAAAACTGCAGACGTCAGGCTTGATTCTTAACCATCAAACACTGAAACACTTTACCCAGCAGAGCTTTCATTGCCTGAGCTCTAAATTATCGCTCATGTCTATTTGGCATCAAAATTTCATTCCAGATTTTGTCAAAAGACATAACCTTGTTTTATATGATCAAAAGCAGTCATGCATTGTTACAGTACTTTAGGATAAACTCTCTCAAAGCAGCTGCAGAACTCAGTCATGCCTGGGATATTGTGACAAACATGCTGTTAAAAGAAAGGAACAATAAAAGATACTGGCAAATATTTATATACAATTTCAAAGTGATTACATGAGAGATTGTTTTTGTTTGCGAAGTGCTGACAGGTTATATTCAGACAAAGAGAGATTTGAATAAAACGTACACCTGTCAGTTTGCTCGACAAACAGACCAAGTATTAAATAAAGACAGCAGCTGTTGTCCATTGCAACTGACGTTAGGATTGCCAGGGGTAGGACAGCACAGCGGCATTAGCATATGTCAGGACTGGATTTAAGCACATCCTCATTGCCTTCAATCATTTCAACAGTGCCAAAGTACTCCGTTTAAAGTGGCACTCTGCAGGAAGTATAGACTCATACAAAAATAATCCCTCTCAATCATTACTTGTCCACTACAGTGGTGGTTTTTGTTCCTACAGAGACATGTATTTTACACTGGCTGTATTTTCTCAACACAAAACAATTTGTAATGTTTCTATTGCCTTATTGACTGCTATATTTAACAACAGATTACAAGACATATTAATTACATTTTTATGATGACAACTGTTTACTAGCGAGTTAAACTGAAGATGGCTAAATTTTCTCAGAAATTACTGAAAGTATTAGCATAACTATTCATTCACACACACACACACACACACACACACACACACAAATAAAATGCCATGTAAGAATGATAAACAATATTTGAAAAAAAAATCTGCAAAACACCTCATCACTCATCTTCACACAGGTAGTCTGCTCTTGAGTCACTGTCTCATGTGATGCTGCTGCAGGTTGGGCTGTGTGTGTTCTAACAAAATGATATGATGTCAGGGCAGGGGCGTGGTTTCTGTCGATGTTGAGCACGTCCACGAGGCAGTGCATGAGCCCACCTACATTGAATTGTGGCCCACCCAATCAAAAGTTTGTCATTTTCCAAAGAGATGTATGAAATAATTAAATAAACAATTTTTTTTTTTTTTACACTATATTTACACTATATTTATTTAGTTAAAAGAATGATTAAATGCAAGTTTCCATGGTCAGTTGGAGGCAATATCCTAATTTTCCCTCTCCTTATAGGTGCATATCATAACGCTTGTCAAAATGAAAATGGCAAAGCAAATATAGATCAGTTGACACTTTAAAAAGCCTAAATTGGAAATCCCAATCGTACTGCTGCAAGAAACAAAGTCTAGCAACGAATCCAGGCGATTCCTTTAACATCAACTGACACAGACACTTGATTATGATGAATTAATCTCTGTTTTTAACCAGACGTTCTGTCGTCTCAGACTAATATTACAGGAGGACATGTAAAAAAAAATTCTAAACATTAATTCATATGTTTATAGCGACATACTTAATTGAAAAAGGAGGAGCCATTTTATTGTTTTTTCATGCACTGTAAAAAAAAAAAAAAAAAAAAAAAAAAAAGATCAATAATTAATGGCAACATATGTTTTTATATTATTTTAACTCAAAAATAAATTGGGCAATTTCAGCTCTCTTTTATAAGTTGTATAAGATTCAGATTGATTTTTTTTTTTTTTTTTTTTTTTTTTTTTTAAGTCAGGTTTAATATAATTTAAATTGAAATGACTTTGTGATGATCCTGGTGTTGTGGCATTTGTTTTGTATGGACTTATGTTGAAGTGTATTCTCAGTTCCCATTGTTTCTGTGCTCCCTTCCTGTTTCTCTTACAATGTTAGTTTCTATAGTTACCGCCATTAGTTACACCTGTCATTAAGTATCACTGATTTCTTTGTGTATTCAAACTCTTGTCTTTCAGTCATGTTTTGTTAGTCTGTGGTGCCTGGATGTTCTTTTTATTTTTACTTTCATTTTCTTTGGATTATGTTCTTGTTTCCTGATGTTGACTATTTACCTGTTTCCTAGTTTGTTCACTTTTTGTCATTAAGGCTGTGCATGCATTTGGATTTTCTCTCCGCCTTGTCTCTTTGCACCTGTTATAGACTTGTTGATTATAACAAATTGATTATATTTAATTTAAAGTAGCAACAGAACTTAAGTTTTTAAGTTTATATAAGTTTGAATGTTCTGTTTACAGTAACAAAATATTTTGCATAGCACACATTTAACCTTTTCCTTTTGAACACCATCCAAACAAACAAGTAGTCCAATCCTCAGGCTTGTCCTTCCTGTCTCATCTAAAGAGATAGTTCACACAAAAATGTAAATTCTATCATCCACATAAAAAGGCACAAAAGGAAAAATTGCAAATAAGATGTTGGTCACCGGTTTCCATGTTGTTGTTGTTGTTTTTTTGTTTGTTTGTTTTTGTTTTTATTTGAGTGTTGATTATTAAATCTAAAAATAAATAGCAACTGAATTTAATAGTTTGGGCTCTGTTGTTAATTGTAACCTTTAATATTATAGTAATGTGCAAGAAAGGGCTCCCTGTATATTAGGGATGTGCATCTCCATAACTGAGGCCGATGTGATACGCATCCCGATGCATAGTCAACTACACGATGCATTAAAGATACATATGAAGCAGTTACCGATGCGATGCACCCCATTACGATGCAGTGCGATCCGATTTCAATTTGATTCAAAACAATGTGATTCAATGCAATACGATGCAATGACAAAAAAATATGATGCTATGCAATTCAATATGTAGGGCTCTAAACGTTCCTTTTCCTATTCCTTCAAAAATCTTAATTATTGTATTTAGTAGTAGTAGTAGTAGTAGTAGTAGTAGTAGTATTACATTACACCATACATACCATACCATACATACATTATACCATACAATAGTAATACAATAATAGTACATAGTACTACAATAGTAACAGGGCTATATTTATGTTACAAGTTAAACCGAACTTTTTATTTTTACGTAATCCTGAAGTTTCTGTGTGTGTATATGATATGACAATAGTTTTTTTCTCAAATTAAATGGTAAAATGCTCATGAAGTGACTCTCAGAGCAGCTCTGGAGATTAAGTTTGTGTGTTCATGTCGTCATATAGTCATTTGAAGACAATGGAAAAAATAGCGAGCGCCACGCGTGCTTCAGTATGTGTAGTAAAATAAGCGTGTCTGCGGCATTCACGCGGAACATGCAGGAATCATATTCTAAAAGACTTTTTGCAGTTTAATATTCACAGACACTAGTCCATATCGTGATTTAATTTGTGTACTCACCTACTTTTGATTCATTCATCCAAAATTTGACACATTTTGTGACAGTCCACGTTATACAGTAAATTCTGTTTTTATGAATGGATTCCACGATTCCGTCCATGTTTTCTGCATCATAGAAATCATAGGGCCCTAAATATGGTACACAGTTTGCTTTTATTTCTTTGGTTCAGACAGACAGCAAATCATAAATTAACTTAAGTGCCTTCTGACTTCTAACGCATGGCCTTTTCACAAATTTAACGTTAATCTATGTGTGACTCTCAGGACACGCCTCGGTCTCCATAGTGTTGTGAGATGTCATATTCATGTAGCAGCAATGGTGATGAGAGAACGTGCTTGAGAAACAGTTGAGAGAGGAGAAATCTACATATAAAATACTGGTCTTTCTAAATAATAAAAGTATAGCGCATCTAATAATTATATATAAATAAATCGGCTTTTACCAATGCAAATATGTCAGAAACGATGCATCGCGATACAAATGCTAACTTGTAACCGATACACACTTTTCAAATCAATGCATCGCATTGTTTACTTTTATGCCAATGCACCAAAGGGAATCAATGAATCTTACCATCCCTACCGTATATAGTTTACAGCATTAGCTGCAGCCCATAAGTTTTGTCTCTTTGTCGCCATCTCTTTTTGAAACCTGCAATTGCAGTTATTTGCAGAATTATCATCATTACGTGGGTTGTGCATCAGCACGGCTCCTCAGCACGGATTAATCAATTCATCTGTCAGTCACCACATCAGTGTGGATACTGTACTTTGGAATCACAGATTGTAGTCTAGAAAGTATGACCAAAATAAGAATTTTTAACTGAGGGAAAAAAATAAGGAAAAAACACACATTACAATAAATCGTGCAACCAATGGTGATTAAATATAGTGATCACTTAGCTCATCACATCAAACCGTGCATATTATTAATGTTATACTTTTTTCTCAAATTGTTAATGTTAACAACATCAGCATTGCGTAAATACGTGTATTTAGTGTGTATTAGTGCTACCTCTATTTATTAATTTCTGTACAGTCTAATCTCTAATTTGTAATTTGTCATACCATACAATCCGCCATCAAAATAAGTTTAATTATTCCAGCTGCTGTGAGAAAAGGCTATAAATGATCTGTCACCTGCAGCTTCCTTACATATGATATAGCCTACTAGCTGGACGTGATGTAATGACGCAAAGACGAACGGCTGCATGCTCGAATTTTCCCCAGAAACCCACTCTGATTAGAACACATTATTACAAGCTTACCGTTGTGAATCGGGCTAAGGTAAGGAGATAGTTTTGTGTGTTTGTGTGTGTGTGTGTGTGTGTGTGTGTGTGTGTGTGTGTGTGTGTGTGTGTGTGTGTGTGTGTGTGTGTGTATACAGCTTTTTTAATAGTTGTGTTTGAGTCCCTCAGTTGTCCTCAGTGTGAAAAGATGGATCTCAAAATCATTCAGTTATTATTGGAAAGGGTTAAAATATCCAGAAGATGCTGGAAAATGTGGATACTGTACTTTGGAATCACAGATTGTAGTCTTGGAAGTATGACCAAAATAAGAATTTTCACCAGAAAATGTCATCTGAACAAGTAACAAATCTGCCACTTTTGTTCTGACCAACTGAGAATTTACAATAAATTACAATAAATTACAATAAATCATGCTACCAATGGTGATTAAATCTAATGATCGCTTAGCTCATATCACATCAAACCGTGCAAATTATTATTATTGTTATACTTTGTTTTCAAATTGTGAATGTTAACATCAGCATTGCGTAACTATGTGTATTTAGTGTGTATTAGCGTTACCTGTATTTTTTTAATTTCTGCACAGTCTAATCTTTAATTTGTAATTTGTCATACCATACAATCCACCATCAAAATAAGTTTAATTATTCCAGCTGCTGTGAGAAAAGGCTATAAATGATCCGTCACCTGCAGCCTCTTTAAATGCGATATAGCCTACTAGCTGGGACTCCTTTATGTAAACAGATGTGACATAATGACACAAAGACGAAAGGCTGCATGCTCGAATTTTCCCCAGAAACCCACCAGTACCACTTACCCATTATTACAAGCTTACCGTTGTGAATTGGGCTAAGGTAAGGAGATTTACAGTAGAGTTTTTTTGGTTGTTTTTGTGTGTGTGTGTGTGTGTGTGTGTGTGTGTGTGTGTGTGTGTGTGTGTGTGTGTGTGTGTGTGTGTGTGTGTGTGTGTGTGTGTGTGTGTGTGTGTGTGTGTGTGTGTGTCTGTGTCTGTGTGTGTGTCTGTGTGTGTAGCTTTTTTAATAGTTGTGTTTGAGTCCCTCAGTTGTCCTCAGTGTGAAAAGATGGATCACAAAATTGGAAAAGGTTCAAATATCCAGAAGATGCTGGAAAATCAAAGAATTTACAGGACATGGAGGATTTTTCTGAAGAACAGAGCTTAGTTTAACTGCTCAGGACAAACAAGTGACTCGAACATCCATCACAAAAAAAACAGTCATGGATCATCTAGGTAACAACACACAGTATTAAGAATCAAGGGTATGTAAACTTTTGAACTGGGTCATTTTCATAAATTCAGATAGTATTTTGTCTTGTGGACTTTATGTAAACATCTGTTATGTTAAACAGTTTATTCAGGACAGTACAAAATAAAAATATAACACGCAATTTTCATGATCCTTATTTTGTTAAAATCATTAACAATTTTGCATATTCTGCAAGGGGTATGTAAACTTTTGAGCTCAACAGTATATATACAAATTATTATTGCAAGTGTTCTAAAGTCACACGATAGCTCTGTGTAAGGAAAAGACCAAAATTTAAGCTGTTAATGATTAATTGTGTTTGTTGCAATGGACTAATCAATCAATTGAAATCAGTCTGAAAATAACCATTCATTCACAAATCAGACGTAGCTACTTAAATTTGGATCTGTTCATCATGAAAAGCCCCTGTCCTTATTCACAAGAACTTTCTTCAAAAAAGGGTTTATAAAAACATGAGAATGTGAACATTTGTGTGATTTATTCTACTGATGTAAAAGCACTTTGGAGCAAAGCTCTGGCAGAACTTCAAAGACAAGACTAGCTGAGCAAAATGAATAATCCTGCTTAAGTAAAACCAGTTATGTTATCGCATTCTGTGTGCTTTCACCTCACTCATTATCCCCTGGGTACTGGAAAAAGTCATGCTTTCATCCTCATTGGTGACCTTGTCCATTGGTGAGCAGAAAGATGATTTTATTAGTTAAATAGAAAGCACACACAACACCAGGACTTACTGAGTAGAATCTTACAGTAAATCATACACCCCCATGGACCTCTCCATTTTCAGCATGCTCTCTGATGTTAAAATTGCTGCTATGACAAAGTGTAAGGAATATCTTTCCCTATGGGTTATAATATTACCAGCAGGTGCAAGATGGTCTCATCTGTCACAGGAGGAGGACCTGTGTGATAGTAAGTGCTTGAATTGGAATTGGAAACGCATGCAACACAATGTCAACAAAACACCAAGACATAAAGAGAGCTCACGTCAGAATGCATATCCTAAAAGGCATCTGTGAGAGCAAGCTTTCATGCTCTGCGCATCACAAACCGCACAAGAACCTGGGTGAAAGACAATAAATATTAGTCTTATTTCTCCTCCAATCCCCCTGGGCTGAAATAGGTGACAGGTACTCTGCGAGGTCTCATCCATTACGTGAGACATCAAAGAGATATTTTTTTAAAGTGGCTGAGGTTTAAACGTACTCTGCTTTCAGAGTTGAGACCTTCTACTCGGCCACCTGCTCAGAGCGCTCACCTGCTGCAGGTACAAAAGGCGAGGAGGGCTAACTGACTTTAAAAGTCCTACACAACTAGGAAAGACTCTCCAGGGCAGGGAAAATGAGAATAAACAAAAAGAGAACCTCAAGGAATCAAGACAGCTAGAAAGTTCTGCACACCACATATTATGCTAGTTTTGAGCTGCAGTTGTTTTAGTTGAACTCATCAATACTCTGTGCTGTGATATATCGTCCTCCAAAATTCAAGGATTTTATATGGGACTTTACAGACTTTTGGGGCGATATATGTTTAAAATATGACAAACTTTTACTAGTGGGGGACTTTAATGTGCATGTCTGCTGTTCATCAAATCCACTGGCTAAAGACTTTTTGGATTTAATTGACTCTTAACTTGACTCCTACCCACGAAAAAGGCCACACCTTGGACTTAATATTATCTCTGGGCCTGTCTGTTGGGGATACTGAAATTCAAAATGCAGTCTTTTCAGAACATATGTTTATTTGTAATGCTCTTCCTACTATGGCATGTGATGACTTGTTAAATTTCTTTGTTCAAAAAATTATTGATATTAGAATGCAGATTGTGCCTGGTTCCTTTAATTCTCTATCTACTACTTGCTCATCTGCAATATTTAATCAATTTTCTCCTCTTTCACTTCAGTCTTTATCAAAGATAATTGGTCAGTTGAAATCTAAAAATTGTTGCCATTATACCATTCTGTCAAAAATTATTAAACAGACTTTTGAGATTATTGGCCAAAGCCTATTGACATTAATAAATAAAAGTCTTACAGCAGGAGTAGTTCCTGCAAGTTTTAAACATGCCATTGTAGAACCCCTTTTTTAAAAAAAATCAAATGTAAATCCAAGTGTTTTTTTCAACTATCGTCCCATTTCTAAATTACCTTTTTTGTCTAAGGTCTTAGAGAAGGCTGTTTTAAATTAATTACAGGCTTTTTTAGTCCAAAATGATATCTTTGAAAAGTTCCAATCTGGATTTAAAACAAACCACAGTACAGAGACGGCACTGCTCAAATTATTAAATGACATTTTAACTTCAGTTGACTCAGTGATTTTAATTTTATTAGATCTAAGGGCAACATTTGATACTATTCACCACAATATTCTTATTACTCTTTTAGAAAAGACTGTGGGTATCCGAGACACGGCTCTTGAGTGGTTCAGTTCTTTTCTTTCTGTTAGGACTTTCTCCAGTTAACATCAGTCAATCTTATTCAAAGTCTGCTCCATTGAATTGTGGTGTTCCCCAGGGTTCAATTCTTGGTCCAGTTTTGTTCCTGCTGTATATGCTGCCCTTAGGTTCTATTTTTAAAAAAACATGGAGTTCATTTTCATTGTTTTGCTGATGATACTTAGGTGCATCTACCTCTATGAAAACAGGACAAGAGGACAATTACATCTTTACTAAATTGTTTGCATGAAGTTAAACTATGGATGTACGCAAGCTTTTTAAATTTAAACAAAAGTAAGACCAAGCTAATTTGGTTTGGAAACCCTGAGTCTCAAGGCCTGTCTGATTTTGGGAACTTGGCTACTTTCTGTAAATCGGTTGTTAAAAATCCTGGGGTTCAGTTTGATGTCTCTCTGAAATTTGATAAACAGATCAAGTCAGTGGTCAAGTCTTGTTACTTTCAATGGAGATTATTAGCTAAGGTTAAACCATTTGTCACCTAGCAATCTTGAAAAGCTTATCCATGCTTTTATTTCTGTAAGATTGGATTACTGTAATTCTTCGTATGCAGGTGTGAGCCAATCGCTGTTAACTCGTTTGCAGTTGGTGCAGAATGCCGGTGCTAGATTGCTGAAGGGTGTTCGTAAACACCAGCATAACACCTATTTTAGCTACTTTGCATTGGCTTCCAATTCACTACAGGGTCCATTTTAAATTACTTATTTTAGTATATAAAGTCCTACACAATTTGCCTCCCCCTTATTTAATTGATCTTTTGCATTTACATAAACCTCAAAGGAATCTAAGGTCATCAAACCAGATGATTCTAGATGTCCCTAGGACTAGATTAAAAATGAGTGTTGACTGGGCATTTTCAGTGGTGGCTCCAAAGCGCTAGAATAGCTTGCCTTTATATCTTAGACTTTTACCTACATTGGGTTCTTTTAAAAGAAATCTGAAATTGTATTTATTAGAGTTGGCCTTTGGCTCAACACATTGAGTGAACAAAGTGGGTTTTTCTTGGCTATGATGTTTGTTTTATTTGCTTATTTATTTATCCTTTTTCTTCTTGTGCTGTTGGTCTCCCTTTTACTAGTTACTATTGTACAGCACATTGGTCAACCTGGTGTTGTTTTAATTGTGCTCTATAAATAAAATAAAACAAACAAAACAAAAACAAAGTTGTGCACTTCTCAGACTGTCAGCTGGAGGGAAGCACTCTTGTACGTCAGGGACATGCAGCAGGCATATGCAAGGCTGAGCATAGGGGCACACTGACACAAAAAAAATCCATCTATCTCTAAAGCACTATTAATCACTTTCAGGCATGTACAGACCAAAGAGTGCATGCTGGAAAACAGGGAGAGCACAAACAAAGCTTTTCACCCTGTTCTGTTGCAACCTGCACACATGTTTTTTTGTTTGTTTTTTTGGCACAGTCAGACCAAATTGAACCATATGCATATTTCCCCATATAACAGGGCCTAACAGGGAATAATGAAATTCACAATAAATCAAATTAATTGTATGTAAAGGATCTTACTGACAGATGTGTTCTGTGACAGTACAGTCTTGAATTCAAACACTATTTTCTTGACAGTTGTTGCCATTGGAGATTAATACCCCCATCATTACAATGTATTTGTCTACTTGTAATGAGACTACAGGAAGAAACATCTATATGTGGCCCAGTTCTGTTATCAGTCATGGCCTTCTGTTTGCTTAAAATCAAATCAATAAATCAATCAAGATGGTTAGTTTTAGTATAGATAGTTTTCAAAAATTAAAAAAAATTTAGGTCATCTAATCCCCAATTCCCAGCCATGTAGAGACAATGCAAATGAGATGCAAATTCAACAAAACTTAAAAACCAGTTAAGGTCTGGGTAATAAACACAGAATTTAGCCTCTTGCCATTACAAACAGCCTCCAGGGGCTATATGCAAATCACATGCAAATACCAGCACTGCTTTTATTTAAAGATAAAGAGAACCTGTAAACACCAAAGAACTCAGTGAATTAACTAAGCATGACTACAAACAGAATATTATCTGACCTGTACGAAAGAAGGTGAATGAGCTCCTCAAGATGATTGGGGGACTGACAATGGGGAATGGAAAAACAGGCATAAAAACATTTTGAAAGAATAAACCTCAATTAATACTGGCTTCTGATTACAGCCACTCAAGCAACAGATATATTGCCTACACACGTCTGCCACATGCCGACTGGCGCAGAGCTAAAACCTCCTTAGCTGTTATAAATTCACTTTAAACCACAGCTTCTTGATTTTATGAAACTGTTACAACACACTACAAATATTAAAGGCAAAAAATACGTACTGTATCATTGCAACTTTCATGAAGTAAAATCACTAAAAGCCTTCCTTCCGCTGGAAAAAAAATAGTCCGCGACTGTGAACCACAACAGAAGTTACATTTATTACACCTCTAGATGGCGGCAAAGATCGTCTTTATGAGCGAGTCACTCAGTCGCCAAGACTAACAGTGGTCAGCACGGGCACCCTGACTGGTCTGCGGCTATGCAGCCCATACGCAACAAACTGTGATGCACTGTGTATTCTGACACTTTTCTATCAGAACCAGCATTAACTTCTTGAACAATTTGAGCTACAGCAGTTCGTCTGTTGGATCGGACCACACGGGCCAACCTTCGCTCCCCATGTGCATAAATTAGTCTTGGCCACCCATGACCCTGTCGCCAGTTCACCACTGTTCCTTCCTTGGTTCACTTTTGATAGATACTGACTAGGGCTGGGCGATATGTAAAAAAAATTTTTTAACAATAATCGCCTTAAAAAATATTGTGATATCCGATAATATTGCCTACCCGAGCCCCGCCCCTTCCGCCCCGCCCCTGTCGGAGACAACATAGCCGACACACACTGTAAACACACATCAGTTTGGTTGCACTTTATCTGACAACTGCCTGCAAATCAGTAAGCATAAACTTAATTTAATTAAAAGGTTAAAGGTTTGTTTTTCTTTTCTTAGTTTTTGCTTTAATATAAAACATTAGCTTTGTTATGTTAATCATTTCCACACTGCTCAAGTCTTTGAAATGAATTCCGTTTCGTGAAGAGAACTGTTGAATTGATCAGAGTTTAAAGGAGTTCATTGTGAAGGTGGACATTCTGGTGGTGATTGTAAGAATGATGCATGTTGATGTCAAATGTGTCTTGCCTATTTTTTCTTAAGGTCCGATGTTTCGCTTTCATTTTTGGAAGAGAAACACTGGACACATATCATGATGATACGTTTAATTTATTTAATTTTAAACGCGTAGCGCTGTTTTTTAAACTTGTAGTTAAGCTAATGTATTTGTTATTTGTCTAAAAGCGATTAAAAACAATTTGAATCGTTCTGCATGACCAAAAACGGAAAGATAATTTTTTTCTCATGTTTTAGAGCTCCAATGTGTCCTTACAGGCCTCTTATAACGAAATAATAATAAAAAAAAAATCATTATTTATGTGTTTGTAAACTTTGTGTTTCATTTATATTGATAATGAACAGGCTGCGATGTCAAGCAGTGCTATTGACATGCGCGTGAGGCGCCGGCGTGATCACTTGAACTGCTTCCTTACACTGGTGAAAACAACTTAAAATACAAATTTTTGGTCATACATTAACTGTAAAGAGTTTAATCATATCTGTGTACATTCACAATAAAAACAAAACATTTTGTTTTTGTAAAATAAAGAGAACAGGTAGGCCTACCACTTTCTTCCGTCTTTGTTTCCTTTTGAACATGTTTATGTGGAGAGCGTCGCAAAAAAATAAATTAATTAAAACAGCATATGGCTTCAGTTTTTTTTCTCTCGTTTTGTTAATCTGTTAATTGTTTAAGTGAATATATTCTGTGTATTTATTCATTTTATTTAGGCTATAGGAATTTATTTTGCTGTAGGTGCATGCTGTAAATCCTCTTCTGTTGTTTGCGCGTGTAAAATGAAACCACTGGAAAACAAATGTGGTTATTTTTAACGAGTCATAGACATTTAGGCTATCCATTCTAATTTAATTTAATTTAGCCTTTTCATTCTAATTTAACAATCTTGTCGGTTTAAACAGAAATGTAGGCTACATAATTAGCGCCGCGGGTGTAGGCCTAGGATGTCAATGCACGAATCGAAATATAGTCTGTTACACACACATGCATGACAAAACTGTGTTTACGTGAATGTTTAAAAAAATAAAAATACATTGTTAATATGTTAATAAATCAAAATGTTAATTTTATAAAGAGTAGCCTAGGCCTATTCGATTCCTGGCCTTAAGTAGCCTCAATGTGATTCCAGAAAAGATTATTTTATTCCTAACCCTATTAATTAGCTACTATAGGCTACAAAATATTTCATTTATGCTATTGCATGTGAATAAATATGTGAATGGTAACTACGGGACTATGTTAATTTTTTTTTTTTTTCTCGATATTGGCGATTATCGTCTGTAACTGACTTTTAATATCGGCATTGTGATACTTCCAAGACATCGTCAATATACGATAATATCGTCATATCGCCCAGCCCTAATACTGACCACTGCAGACAGGGAACACCCCACAAGAGCTGCAGTTTTGGAGATGCTCTGACCCAATCATTTAGCCAACACAATCTGGCCCTTGTCAAACTCGCTCAAATCCTTACGCTTGCCCATTTTTTAACAAACTAACAAACTTTGAGGACAAAATGTTCACTTGCTGCCTAATTTACTAATTTATCCCACCCACTAACAGGTGCCATGATGAAGTGATAATCAGTGTTTATATATCGGCTCCGGTCGGTCTAGGAGAGACTGTGACTTTGGCATCTTTGTAGCCCATCAGATGCTACGCAGAAGGCCCCAGTCCCCAGCTCTGGGGACTTCAAAAGAATCACCCCCTGTGGGTTTAGGACCATGTGGCCATAGGCCAGACCAACCAAATCCCAATACACACCACACACACAGACACACACAAACACACATGAAGATTGTATGTACAAAATATGACGGTGCCAAAGTGTACCCGTTGCTGTCTTTCAAGTTATATGTATGTATAAGCTTAGCTATGACTGTAGTTGTGTCAGTTTTTATTCTAAACGATAAGATTTGAGTATAAACTGTATCTTCCCTTTTATGTTTTTGCCACCTGACAAGTTTGGTTTCTTTGTAAAGCTCTCTTTATGCCTTATTCGACAATGTATGTCACATTACTGTAAAATGCATTGTTCTATTTTTAATGGTACTTCGAAGAAAAATGTACTCCGATCTAACACTTCATAAATTATGCAAATCGAACTGCAAGACAAGACAAAGAAAAAGTTTGCCTGCCAAAATTGCACCTTTACCATTGGCTGTTTCAGCCAAGGAGTTGGCTTGTTTTTCCATAAAAGACAACCACACAAAATTTTTCCTTTGTCTCTCGATTGTCTCTAAATTGTCCATCACCCTCTCACGCACGTCTCTCCCGGACGTCTCAGCGACCGCGCTTCCATCACACACTCATCTTTCGGGACGACCATCTCCGGTGAAACAAACTTTCAAGTCCTCAGTTCAAATCTTCCCACGGAAACGGAAGAAGCCAACAAACTGCAGCCGCACTGAACCGAAACTCAGCACGCAAACTCATGCAAGTAGCCTACCGCTTCTCTCTATCTTAGATGCGATAAGTCATACGACCTAATGATACTGATTCTTTGCTAGCTCTCAAGGACCGTTAGTAAGTTTTGCTACTTGTCTTCTCTCTTTTCCTGTCTTTACTTTTGCTTTTGTATATATGTATATCCTCTGTGTATCTTTAGATGTATAACCTCTGTATTAGTAGTTTCATATATTAAACATGTTATTTGAGCTAATTGATTACATTTATTAAATACCTGTAAAGTGAATTCGCTAAAGATCGTTACAAACCGTTCTGCCAGTTCTTGGCCACACCAATAGATGTGTATTATTTCTGTATTTTTACTGTTTGTTTTTTTCTTTTACATTCAAGAAATATAGTTTAGAATGTTTATTTCATAAATATGTTTATTTGCACTACCGTTTCTGACTAACATCTCTCATATGTCATATTATATTATATATATATATATATATATATATATATATATATATATACATACATATATATATACATACATATATATATATATATATATATATATATATATATATATATATATATATATATATATATATATATATATATATATATATATATATATATATACACAAACATACACATATATATATATATCTTCCAATTACACTAATGTTGAATGGCTATAATTCATGTTTAAAATTGGGGGGAAAATTTCATAGAGGCATTAGTAGCAGTATTAGTATCAGTGATTCTGGCCTTCATTCATAAAGAGATGCCATTAAACAAGTATTTAAAATATACTGTCTTTATGTTGTTTCTTTATGTTGTTTTAATTTGGAGATTAACTGTGAAATTATTAGATTATAAAATATATTAAAAACATAAAAACTTGTTTTTAATTGCGATTAATCAGAAAAAAATGTGTGATTAATCAAGTTTTTTTTTTTTTTTTTTTTTTTTTTAAATCGATTGACAGCACTAAAATATATATATAAATAATATTTGTAATTGTGGTGCTCAATTTTTGCTGGTGCTCCTAACTTTTTGAAGGTGGGAGCACCAGTGCTACCAAGTAAAAAAGTGAATTTCGAGCCCTGTATAAGCATATCACAGATTTCTAGATCTATGCATTTATTTTTTTTTTTATTCAAAGATATAGAAACTGCTTATAGTGCACAATTTTTTTGTGATCTTCACTATAGTTGGTACACATTTATTTTAAGAAGATGTACAAATATATCCATTTTTGTAATGGTAGGCCATTCAGATTTTATGTTATTAGCTGCTGAAATTAGATTGGTTGCAGGTGCCCGAGTCATATTAGAGAGTATGTTAGGATGTCCACCAAAGAAGATGCATAGCAATTTATTATTGATATGGTCATTTATCATACAGTTGTGCTCATTTATCGTACTGTTGAGGAGTTGTGTTTTAAAATCACAAGCACGTTCCTTCATTTAGCTCACTACAGTATACATAGATGTACGTATGCCTAAATGTCTATGAGACTGTAGTCAACAAGTTAATAAACTTAGGATAGGATACTGTGCTTAGTGACTGTGTACACTTTTCAATGGGACCTTGTAAAGGTATAGTTTAAGGTAAAATGGAAAATTTAAAAAGTAAAATGCAATAAATGCAGGGTACTGAAGTTAAGTTATTGATGTACATAATTTTTTTCTTAGCACCCCCAAGAAAAAAATCCTGGAGCCGCCACTGATCCACTGTATATCTAATACATATTTAGACCACCTGGAACCTGTGGTCACCTCTTTGTATGCAAATGGTACAAAGTGGCCCCAATGCCTTTACACCAAATATCAAAAATGAAAATCTTAATTATGTTGAGGCAATCACTTCCCAATAAAGCTGGAAAGACATCTTGTGGCAGGCAAGAGAGGTAGAGAACGGAAGGATAATATCTCCATATCGAGAAAAGCATCCTTAATATTGTCATCTGCACAGGCAATGAGGGCATCTGGGATCTGTTCTTCTCATGCCAACCCCAAAAGAGGCTTAATATCAGCCACCACATCCTGTCATGTGACAACAGGCAGAGAACACCAAACTTTTAGCCACGTGCACCCAATAGATCATTTTCAAGGGTTTTTTTTTTTTTTTTTTTTTTTTTTGTCTTACAAAAGGTACACTGTTACAACCTCCCTATATTGCTTAAGAAAATGAATCAAAAAGGGAAAAAGCACTTTAACATCACATACAACAACTAAAGAGAATTATATTGTCAGCAGCCATATCACCCTGTAGCCCAAGACTGGTTGCCCACTGAAGCTAAGCAGGGCTGAGCCTGGTTAGTACCTGGATGGGAGACCTCCTGGGAAATCTAGGTTACTGCTGGAAGAGGTGTTAGTGAGGCCAGCAGGGGGTGCTCACCCTGTGGTCTGTGTGGGTCCTAATGCCCCAGTATAGTGATGGGGACACTATACTGTCAAAAAGCACCGTCCTTCGGATGAGACATTAAACCGAGGTCCTGACTCTCTGTGGTCATTAAAAATCCCAGGATGTCCGTCGAAAAGAGTAGGGGTGTAACCCCGACATCCTGGCCAAATTTGCCCATTGGCCTCTGTCCATCATGGCCTCCTAATTATCCCCATACACTGACTGGCTTCATCACTTTGTCTCCTCTCCACCAATAAGCTGGTGTGTGGTGGGCGTTCTGGCGCAATATGGCTGCCGTCGCATCATCCAGGTGGATGCTGCACATTGGTGGTGGTTGAGGAGATTCCCCCTTCAATATGTAAAGCGCTTTGAGTGCCCAGAAAAGCGCTATATAAATGTAAGGAATTATTATTATTATTATTATTATTATTATTAAAATCAAAGCATAGCAGAATACAACATAACAAAACATTAAATATGCTCTTATGCTGGCTAGCTAGCAGGTTTGTCATCTTGCCGCTTTCTCCATCCTATACGGCCATCTCTTATCTGCTGACTTCAATCAGCTAACTCACATTAACTATATGAACCGGTACATCAACTTGAGAGAGTATGCACGCTCAGAGACAGAGCTGTGACGCAGTGAACAAGGGAGAGTCAACAAAAATAAGCATGAGACACAGACTACATCACCAACCACAACACACTGGGCACTGAAATCCTTAATGACAAGGCTCAGGTCACAGTTCAGGACAATAATATACAGACAAACAACAAAGCCACATGTGATATACAGACAGACCAATCTAGACACATAATATCTCTATTTAAAATGCCTGACAACAGTGAAAGGGCTGTGTTTCACTCTGTGCTTAGCCTGATGGAGCCGCTCTTCCATCAGGCCAAGTTTCATTCCGTGCCGAGCCGGCCGGTACGGTTTTGTTTTCTACTGTGGTGCTGTGATAACGGAGCTCTTTGCAATGTAATAAAACGAGTCAGTTGTTGCCTTGGTAACGCAACAGTTTACAGACGATACAATATATAAATAGTGACTGCGCTATGAAGGATGACAGATATTCTTTTAACTGTATTATTCAGTTGTGTTCACATCATTCATCTTTCTCACTCCTTGAAGCCCTGCAGTGTTGTGCCAGTTTGGTAATGGCAGTCTTGATGGTTGTGATGCTCCATTTCTAGAAGGACATCTTTCCGCCCTCTAGCAGTCCTCCATTCCCATATGACCAAGACAACCATCACACGGCAACATGACCAGCAACTCGCTGCACACTCGCCCATAGCACTTAATAGCTGACGGCGATCCATGATCTCATCGACGTTTATGAGTCCTTAAAATTCCATTACTCGTCCTATCAGTCCCCTCATGGCTCTCTCTGTGCAGCAGATGGCTCTTGGGTGACATCACTCTCAGCACGCACCAAACCGCACATAGAAGAAAAGGTTCTACACATGTTGTTCTGTTCAAGTTCTGGCCAAAAAATTGAGAAAGCAGCAAGGATTTTATACTTGGGGGTGGGGTTACCGTAGGTTAGCAAGGACAGCTGCAATGCCATTGCATGCCAGACAGTCAGATGAGGTCAGTGGTTAGTTTCACAGATAGCTGCACAGAGGAAGCTCTGGGTATTTTGCTGACAGGCAGATGCAGTAAAAGCTGTGGTAGAGCAGCAATTCATCCCATTTAAATAGTAAATACTTATCATTAATTCAAATAAATGGGAGGTATGACCAAAAATGAACTCAGAGAAAAAAAGTAAACTCTTTTAGGGCAGCAGAGTGTTCTGGGCAAGAAAAAAAAAAAAAAAAAAAAAAAAAAATACTAGTGTACTACTAACAGTCAGCATAGTAAATTCACTTTTGAGAGATTTGTCTTCTAATTTCTCATCACTGCTTATGTACAATTTCACCACCTTCAACAAAACACTTCAATGGGAAACTGAAGAACACAGAGCATTGTATGGAATGGACATGAACTTACAATCAACTGAAACCAATTGTGCAAATGCATCCAATTGTTTGTCTTCAACAATGAAGATCTTTATTAGTTTAACACCTCTGTGTGCAGCCTATGAATGATTCTATGCTACAGGTAAACACTTTACAACTAAAAATATTATTAAACACTAAAAGCATTGTTCACAGAGTATGAAATGAACACCCGCCAACCAACCATATGTGGGTATTGTGCAGTGACAAGAAATGCAGTTGCTTAGACAGTTACGTGCTTGCAGATTGAAACATACACAATTACTTTTTGAAGAACGGATGGAAGAAAATGGTAGTTTTCGTTTTTGTGTCAGTGGTCTGAAAACAGTTTGCAAGAACTATTTTGTATATGTGAGAATTGCAAATGTTCTCAGATGATCAGGAGGTGCTCCAAATTTAGTTCT
This sequence comes from Megalobrama amblycephala, assembly GCF_018812025.1. Taxonomy (NCBI): domain Eukaryota; kingdom Metazoa; phylum Chordata; class Actinopteri; order Cypriniformes; family Xenocyprididae; genus Megalobrama; species Megalobrama amblycephala. The sequence continues at coordinate 3,792,200 of NC_063046.1, read as the reverse complement.
CTTTGTGTCCACAAAGCAGTTCCCTTTTATATGCATTGAACGCAAAACACTGCAGGTTCACTTTAATTTGACAATGTCTAATATTCCAAATGTAGCTGTATGTGTTACTACACTGTACAAAGCAAAGAACATGCAATGACATTGGGGCTACAGATGAACTGTCAGAGATGATGCTTGCCTCCTCTGTGTCTCTACTCTTTAGTCTCTATATGTGCATGTTGCAAAGATATCTCATTATGTAATATAATAATTTAAATAATATATTAACAGACATATGGTATATTTTATTTCTATCTAAATAATGAAGTTATTGTATAGTTTTTGTACTGTTATTTTCTACTAACAAAGATTAGCATTTTAATTTGTTTATTTTTAAAAAAGTACATCAAGATTTGGCATGCCAACTCATGCCTGAACAATGCATGTTATGCCACTGAATATATAATCATAATAAAACAGCATAATTCAAGTAGGCCTACAGACTTTCAAATGACAGCAAACATTTAATTAATTCTAAAAGAATATTTAGATACTGGAATTGAAGTGTCAAAAAATAATATTCTAAAAAAAAAAAAAACCTGAATAAAAAAATAAACCTTTACTAACAGTAAACTTTGCAAAGTAACAAGTAGGGAAACACTTGCAAAAGCACAAAAGGCACTTACATGGAAATTTTCCATCTACAGATTTTTCCCTAACATTCTTTTATCAAAGTAAGGGTGCACACAAAAACAAACCATACTTAGCAGTCAGATGTCTTTTTTAGAGGTGAAAATGTCCATCTAGCTCACGTTTACAAGAAAAACAAAATGTAAAAACAGCACAGTGGAATGCAAAAATGCGTTCTATGTGAAAATGAACTAGAGTCTGCCACGTCCCATGTGAAACGACTAAACATTAGCTGTGAGCGTGCACAATTTCATGCTGTTACATTTATATTTGCACCAGAAAACTGGATTGGATTGTGGAATGCATTTGAACTTTTGGACAGGAAAGCACTATAACGCCTCAAATGACGCCTTCTTTTCACCTGTCGATGTCTGAGCCTGAGCTGCCTCAGCCCCACTTTCAGCTCCAACACAGAAAAGATGACAGAGGCAGCAAATACTTAAACACTATTGTGAAGCGCTCACACAGCTGACATGTTGACATTTGTTGCCACCAAAAACCACCAAATATGTTTTTTAAAAAAGTGCATTTGCTCGAGGGATGTGGGTTAACGGTGCACAACTATATGACATGCAGCACTGTCATTTGGACGGCCATACTGATAGGATGGTTTGATGAATGTGCTGTCGACTGTTAGCATATTCACTCTCCCCTGGCCCTCGGTGTGCTTCAAGTGCTCTCACACAAGGAGAAATTCATCTAAACAATTAAACCAAGCATTCAGTTCACAACTCCAATAAACCTCTAATTAACAAAATTGATCAGACGTTCCACTGGGGGTTTCCGTTGCCTGAAACACATTTGTATGTAACACTTTTTCTGCCCAGAAAGGACAATCAGAGCCATGCTGAACTGACAGAGCGAAGAACAACACAGTTTCTGTCGATCTGCCCTGAAAGTTTATCAGTGAGAGGCAGATTATGGCTCTCAAATCCCAGAGCTTAACTGACAAGGGACTGGTCAACTGTCATGGCGATAAACCCAGATCCCACTGATATAAACTGCATGGTTGTTGATGCAGTCACAGAAGGTCATTATAAATAGCCCCATGCTCAAGGACACTCTAGAAAATAACTGTGCACAATAGGAAAAAATTTCAAGCAAGTTAATGGCTAATCAATACCAAACCATAGATTGATTCAAAATAAAAATAATAATTTGCATTGTTCACTTTACACTTTACAAAGGGTCATTTGTGATTCATAAAGGCACAGAGGTGCTGATAATGATCATGTCTTGTAGCCCAAGATGTGTATACTTCAGGGGTCTGCTAATTATATATTGTCAGTTCACCCAAAAATGTAATTTCGGGCATAAACACAGAAGCGTTGCACTGCGTGCACTTCGTCAACTGCATAGGAGACTAATGGGGAGAGAAGAAATATTTTAACGATATCTTTAATACTTCTGGACCTCAAAGGGTGCAATGCTGTTGCTGCCTATGTGTGGTTCAGAAACCCTTTTGATTTCATCAAAAAATATCTTAATTTGTGTTCCGAAAATAAATGCACTAGTGTGCAAGCATTTTTTGTGTTTTCATAAGACAGCATACAATAAGATCAAGAACAAAGAAATAAAGTACAAACAAACTGACAAACACAATATAACAAATATACAAATGAAAAACAGTGATTAATTTTTTACAGAAAGGTCTATTAACATTACTGTTCAGGTAAGTAGATATAGCCTACAAAAGTAAATCTAATAAAGTAATCAAATTTAAAATAAACTCTTCACTTTAAAATGAAAATTACCCCAAGCTTTACTCAACCTCAAGCCATCCTAGGTGTATATGTAGGGTTTTCCTGCATTGGACATTTCTCAGCGGTCTCCAAAACAAATTTTTGTCCCGCCAAAGCCTTATTTGATCAGTTATTGTTATTTATGAGTGATGCAGATGACTGCTGTGCTTGTGATAGGGCGCATGTTAACAGAGAGTAAACGTGCAGAGAGCGTCCCACGCGCACTCTCCGTCTTCAAACTAACTGTCTTTGCTCTCTCTCCCTTGCACATTAATGAAATCAACTGTGAACTGACACAATGGTATCCATGTTGCACGTGGCGCATTCAGAATTTTTTTTTTTTTCCTGAATTGCCACTGGGTGTGAATTGCGCTTAAAAAAAACGAATAAAAAAAAAAATCCTATCCAGTGCAGTGATGAAGTGTTTTCTCAGTAATGGGCTCACAGATCATGTGGGTAGGGTACTTTTTACTGTAGGTGTGGATGACCATGTCTGTCAGCCACCACCGAAGACCATTTCTGACCCAGGAAAAACCCTGATATGACATTCTTCTTTCTGATGAACACAAATCAGAATTATATTAATAAATATCCTGACGCATCCAAGCTTTATAATTGCAGTGAACAGGACCAACGAGTATGAAACTCAAGAATGTGCATCTATCAATTATAAACGTACTCCACACGGCTCCACACAGGATAGTTCACCCAAAAATTAAAATTATTTCATAAGTTACTCACCCTCAAGCCATCCTAGGTGTATATGACTATCTTCTTTTAGACGAACACAATCAGAGATATATTTAAAAATATCCTTACTTCTCCAAGGTTTATAATGGTTGTGAATGGCAGCCCAAATTTTGAAGACAAAATAAATGCATCCATAAAAAAAAAAAAATAAAAAAAATGAATCCATGTGACTCCAGGGGGTTAATAAAGGCCTTCTGAAGCAAATCGATGCATTTAAGACAAATATCCTTATTTAAAACAAAGTAAAATAACAAGCTTCCGGCAGGACAGCCATACGCATTTGACATATGTCCAAAAAGTGCTAACTTCTACTACGTAGTACACAATGACATGACATACTAGCATAGTACGTCGTGGCGCAGTGTAGAACAGCAAGTCACTGTGTACTACATCATGGAAGTTAATGCTTTTTGGATGTACATTGAATGCATATGGCTGTCCTGCCGGAAGCTCGTTATTTAGCTCGTTTAATTTTTAAATATATCTCTGATTGTGTTTGTCTGAAAGAAGACAGTCATATACACCTAGGATGGCTTGAGAGTGAGTAAATCATGGAATAATTTTCACTTTTGGGTGAACTATACCTTTAACAAGTTATAAAGTAAAATATCTAGCTTCCACATTGACAAAAATCACAAATTTTGCTGATTCCGACATTAAGTTTGGGCTTTAAAAGGAGGTGCGAATGTGCACCGCTGTGAAGAAAATTAAAGGAAGGTGCGCTACATGGAATGCAGCTAGTTTTAAATAATTTTACCTCAAATATCTTTTCATAATCTTTGGAAGTCAAAATTGAAATAAAAATTAGATCAAATTACATTAAATCGCACAGCCCTAAAGTGTAACCAGACTAAACTTGTTTATTTCTCTCCTTCACTGTCACTCATTAAAGATGCATTATGTAAGATTTTCTGTCCGCTAGAGGCCTATTCAAAATAAAGGCGTAGCTTGATGACGCCAAGTTTGAGCGCGGAATCTTGGGACATGTGGTCTTCACATCACAGCCCGTGGAAATAATCGGGATAGGACTCGGGAAGAAATCATGTTCATGGATGCGATTATTAACGTTACTGTAGTATGAAGCAGAGTAGGACCGAGTGTTGTGGGAGCTGAACGAGGCCGTGTTGCAATTGTGCAACACACGAAGTGAGCAGCGGAACTTTTATTATTCCACAGTCGCTGAGGCTGCTTCCGCTTTTCCGGTCATGAGTATGAGGTAACACAGCGCTGTTTATCATATTAGATACATTTGAGTGTGTTGAAAATGATGTAAAACGTTACTCTGTGCGTTCGCTTGGCGGCTGCTGTGAGACACTGTTGCACACTGCAGTAAGCTAGATCGATTTTAGAATATCATATTAAATGCTGGATGGCTTGTGTTGATAAATGGCATGCAATTCTGAAACGTATTGTATGATGGAGAAAATTCTGTATTACTGTTACTAAAAATAAAGCTGCATCTGATTATGCTGTAGACTGGGTAAACCCAGCCTGATCTGCCGGCGATTTGATTTCGCACTGCAACTCAGTCTGGAAACCCGTACATTCATTTCTACTGCTTCTGTTACACTTTTGCGGGCACCAATCACAGACTGGTTTATCCACCTTGATCACTATTGGTTGTTATAATCAATATAAATCAATCCAATTCCTTTTAACCTCTTGACGATGCTGAATGACTTCTTTAGTTTAGCAAACAAATCCCTCGATTGGGTGTAAATACCATTCACTTTCATGTTTTTTTTTTTCCACAACCTGCAAAAATCGCTTGATGCCATTGCTGCTTCTGCAAACCGCTGATCAATGCTACAAACCAATACAAACTATATGAACCTGTCTGGAGTTTTCGCGTCGCTTTGCAAAGTACGTCACCCAGATCGTTGATCTGATTGGTTGAAGGACTATCCAACTGCGTGAATAATGCTCATTGATCACGCCTCTTGTGCAGTAGAAAATACATGCAGACTCTCCAGACCAATGTTCAATTTTAAATTGAGCTTGGTCTGGTGATAGCCAGACAAATTATGCTGTGTAAGCTACTACACAAAATAGTGTTTTTCTCTGAGGCATGGTAAAGCATGGTACTCGCAAAAAAAAAAAAAAGAACAAAAAAAAAAGAAAATCAAGAAAATTAGATTTAAACAATAAGATTAAATGTGTTGAGCTATATAACAATAATTCGTTTTCTGTCTATAAATATATCTAAACAGTTGTTCCCGGAAACCGAGGGTAACGCGGGTATGACGCAATTGACAGGCGACTCCTCACACTTCCCGGAGCCTTGGTTAAAATAGCAATTTTCTCATGATTTACAAATAGTTGCAAACATTTGGGATATTGTAAGTACTCAAGTGAACAAAATATATAACACTGGCCTAGTGTTTTTTTTTTTATATTTTACTGCAAAATTCTTACATATTGCACCTTTAAGCAGGGGCTTTCGTGTTGTGCGTCCTGTAACTCCACAAGAGAGATCTCTCTTCTGTATTGTGAATATCAAAACATGCATCATAGACAAATGTCATAATATTACCGCATATAGAAATGGCTGATGAGATTGCAAGATTGCAATTTGCAAGATAACATTTATATAGCAATAATAAACATTAAAGGTGCCCTAGATTCAAAAATTGAATTTACCTTGGCATAGTTAAATAACAAGAGTTCAGTACATTGAAAAGACATACAGTGAGTCTCAAACTCCATTGTTTCCTCCTCCTTATATAAATCTCATTTGTTTAAAAGACCTCAGAAGAACAGGCGAATCTCAACATAACACCGACTGTTACATAACAGTCGGGGTGTACGCCCCCAATATTTGCATATGCCAGCCCATGTTCCCAACATTATGAAAGGCATTAGACAAGGGCAGAACGTCCAGATGTGCACAGCTGAATCAACAGACTAGGTAAGCAAGCAAGGACAATAGCGAAAAATGGCAAATGGAGCAATAATAAGTGACATGATTCATGATAACATGATATTTTTAGTGATATATATATGTAAATTGTCTTTCTAAATGTTTCGTTAGCATGTTGCTAATGTACTGTTAAATGTGGTTAAAGTTTACCATCGTTTCTTACTGTATTCACAGAGACAAGAGCGTCGCTATTTTCATTTTTAAACACTTGCAGTCTGTATAATGCATAAACACAACTTCATTCTTTATAAATCTCTCCAACAGTGTAGCATTAGCCGTTAGCCACACCATATTACATCTTTTAAAAAAAATTCTAGGGCACCTTTAAGTGTATTTTCTTAATTTCTTCAGTACCAACAGCAGAACAGATAACGTCGGAGCTAGGGCTGGACAATTATGGCCTAAAATTAAAACCTCAAGTAATTGAACATTTTATCTCGATTACAATTAATGAACGATTATTTTGTTTCTGGGTTGTTGTTTTTTTGCCCTCATAGTTCACTTACAAGGTTTGTACTGTAAATTTACTTGACTATTAAAAGGTTTGATTTTTTTTTCCTTTTGAAAGACTGATCTGACATAACAGCTCACTTTCAGCAGTTATTTTATCTATGGTTCATAACATTTCTTACAGATTTCTGCTCGTTGTAAATCAGAAAAAGATAAATTAGCACAGTACCAGTACGTAATGAGAGCGATTGCGTGTGTGAATTTGTCATACCGTCTCTATTAATTGTGAAGCTGTGGGTTGTAAATAGTTACTTCAAAAGTAGAAAAATATATGCTATAACTTTTGAGTTTCTAACCTACTTTAGTGATATCACAGGACAGTGTTGACAACTGGTTTCTGCTCCTCAGTGCACGAGATCTTCACCTTTTGTGCAGCTACTGTTTGTATGAGTTTTCATGCCACAATGCAACTGCGCGAGCATGGTAGCTCGATATAATACACATCCGATCATCTAAATCGCTTGAATGTCTAAACTGGTAAAACACACAACTGACAAAGTTTAGTGAAGACGCAAGGCTCACCACTCGCGCACCTTCTCTGTGTGTTGACCGCATTCACCTGCATGTTGACTGGACGGGGGCGGAGTCACGTGGCTACACACATGGTAGTATGTTTTTAAGTGGGAAGTATTAACAGGATTAAAAAAACTAAATAACCGATATGGGAAAATTACGTCGGTTAGAGGTTCTGAATTTCAGTTTCAATTACTTTTCGATTAATCGCCCAGCCCTAGTTGGAGCTTATCAATATTTTCGTAATTTAGCCCCAGGGCTCATTTAATACTGGGTTTAGGTACACATCCCTCATTATAAATGCAAGAGAAATAAGCAAACATTTTGATCAGTCATGAAACCTCATGTCAAACTCCGGGATGGAAGATGGCGTCGCCTTTAGCTGGGTATTTTCACAAGAGCTCTTCAGTGTCAAATCTCATTTCTTGCTCCAACGAAGCACTGCTGTAGGCATATGACAAGCAGTGCTCTAATATAACCACATTGCATCGTTGCATTGTTTGTAGCCTGAGGTATTAGGTATACATTTATATATGACACCAAGGCAAGGGTATAATGGATCAAATCCTGCCACTGTCTTTACATAAAAACTAAGTCATGTTGGGCAGGTCCTGCCTTCCCCAATAACATCACTCACACATAACATGTGGAAATAAATTGATCCGAGCTGTCAGCCCATGCTACAAACCAGGGATCTGAGAGATGAGGGAAAAGGTCAAAACTTCAAACTGTCGCACTCACAGCAACTCTGCAACCAGCTTTTTTCTTTCAAGGAATTGTAGCACAGAGATACAATTCAAGTGGATCTGAATTTAAGGTGTTGAGGGTGAAGAAAAAAAACTAGATACTTGTGTGTAGCAAAATATTAGGAACCTCAGAGAACTCTGCTCATGTTTCTACATTAAAGGGTCATGAAACCCCAAAACACTTTTTTTGAGATGTAAACAGATATGTACAGGCTCCACATCATTAAAAAGGTACTCATTAATGTTATTCATAAGTGAAATAGTTATTTTTGCATTTTTCAAAGCGATTTCTGTTTTCCAGTTTGAAAAGCTGAGTCGGAGCAACGTCACAAAATCTGACGTCATCGTGTACTTTCGGCCCAAGTATGGGCATGGTCGAACATGCTGACGTAGACCGTTTCAAGTGATTCTCGACATATATTCATGACATAAAGCTAATATAGTCCAATCACTGCACTGTAGTATGCATAAGATTATAATTGCGGTATTATGCATGAGGAAGTATCACTTTTCTCCTCGGTCTCGTCACTCAGCGACATATTGTTGGTTCTCGTTTCCTCAGTGCTACAACACAATGTGTTTTCCTGCGACACGACCAGAGCAGAGGTTTGTGTGCATGTGGATTGTTTTGCTGTAATCTACCAGCACAAATGGAAAATGTTCGCGTGAGATCGCATTACAGTGGAGAATTCAAATGTCACAAAAGTGCTGTTCATTCACCTCTGCCTGCTCTAGCTGCGTTCAAACACGCGAGCCGTATACGTTTCCTTCAGCACAGCAGCACGTGTGGTGTTTGTATTTTGCCTGCGATACGGTCAGAACTGGAGTTTGAATACGAACACATGAAAGATACGACTGTTATGATATAGACGCGGAGCGCGCATATGATCGGTTTCAGCGCGGAGCTCCGCGATGAGTTTAATAACACTAGCCACGTGGCTCATGGCTCATACAGAATAAAGTATCCGTGTTTAAAGTTATTTCTCCTGCACCACACATGAACCAGCACGGTGTAGTTATGCACACATATTTCATTAAGTCTTCTTCAAATGAATTATATGTGCAAACTGGACACTGATACAGTGGTGTAGCCTATCTGAACACGACGACACGATTATTCTAATTGACAAAAGACTGATTTTGAGTGCAGTGCTCGTAAACGTAATCAAAGTAGTCTATTATTAGCCCTATTAAATATTCTTTCGCATTTCTCCCTTGTGCTTGAGAGTTTGTTGTCATTTTCTCCATGCTCATATATTAATATTCATTATTCTGTATAATGAATGTGTTCTATGTCTGTGCTTCATTGGTTGTTCTCTCCCCTCTTCCCCCCTCTACACTCCCACTTTTCCAGAGTTTTTGCAGCTCAGAGGTGTGAACAACCAGGCTAAAACAGGGGGGTTTCATCACCCTTTAAAGATGCATTTTTTAACGTTCATGTTGCAGATGAAATATAACAGATAACATTAAATAATTATTTTTTATCATGCTAGATATTCAGAACTCAAATCTCTTTCAGAGAATCTCTAATTAATCATCAGTCTCACAAACCACTATGTATCCGTTATGTTTGTAGTCATTGTTATTTGAGTTTGTATTTCTGAATCGAATCCTTCTCCAAAGAGCAGTGGGTTGTGAGCAATAATCAGTCATTAGGGTGTACACAGACACACACTTTGAAAATATACCAGAAACAGTAGACCATCCAGGGACTTTTGGCATACTATTGCCAACATACTATTTTTAGTAAACACCTATTCTAATATCACATACTATTTAGGATGAATAGTATGCACATTGGGATGAAGGACTACACAAGGGTGTGATGATAGAGCTCGGGTGATGGGGGAAAAAAAAGTCCCTTACAACTTCACAAACACAATCAAGAAGACATCGTACTAAAGTACTAACAACTTAGTTTTTTTGGTCCCACTTTATATTAAGTGGCCTTTACTACGTACTTACATAAAAAAAATAAGTACAATGTACTTATTGGGATCATATTGAATTGCAAAACACTATTGCCTCTATTGAGGTAGGGATACGGGTAAGGTTAGGGAAAGCTTTGGTGGTATGAGTAGGTTTAAGGGTAGGGGTAAGGTGTAAGGGATGGGTCAACAGTGTAATTATAAATGTAATTACAGAAATTAATTACAGATGTAATTACATGCAGGTGTTTTTAAAATATAAGTACAATGTAAAGACATGTATGTACACAATAAGTGCATTGTATCAAGTGATTAATTTAAACGTAAGTACATAGTAGTTAATAGCCTGGTAATACCAGACTCTGCTACTTCACTTTGCTTCGTAGACAGAGTCTGGAATGGCATAATAGAGAAGTGTTTTCTCTCTCGCTAGGGGACGCTTGTCTGAAGTTTAAAATCATTGGTTACCCGTAAGCCAATCAGATACGTTTAGTTATGACGTATGTTATCCGCCTGTACAGCCGCATCGAAGCACAGACATCATGCATCGAACTCAAATCTATGATTGAACTTCCACTGTAAACCTGTTGTAAACACATGATGATGTGAGCGAAATACCGGAGTGAACATGGCTGTAAACGACTTTTGCAGATTATGCGAAGTTAATGCATCCCGAAGTTTGCATCCCGTGTCTCGTTTCCCATTTCCGCGGTCGTTTCGGTTTTCGATTTCTCTAACCTACAATGTAAAACTCGGCGCTTAGCATCTACGTCACGGCTCTCAGCCCGCCCTCTGTTCGTTGATTGGCCCGGCTGTTTCCAGACCGGTGGCAAACACAAAGCTCTGACGCTGTATCAGACTGAGTACAGAAGCGAAATGAAATTGAGCGGAAGTAGGAAGTCTGACGTAGTCAGGCTAAGTAGTTAAGGCCACTTAATATAAAGTGGCACTTTTTTTTTTAATTGCTTTGGCACAATTTTCATAAGCGTTACATTTTTTTAAAACTCTTAGTACTAATGTCACAATGCATCATCAAAAGTGTGTTTATTAAACATTTCAGCATGTTTTCAATTGTGTTAGTACAATATCATTTCACAAAATACATGTTTGACAAAATACACAAAATAAGTTTCATCTATATAATTTTTTTTATTCACAGTAACTGCCTTTCATAATGCTATTACTATCAAACTTTCCATTTGCATCTCTTTTCATACAGTTTGATACATTTGTCTATTAGTTAATCCAACTGCACTTAATGGTTAATCAGAGAATCACTTGGTACATCTATAGATTTCTATAGATACAGATTCTATCGATATAGTTTTTACTTTGTTTGCAATTTCGGATACGGATAACCAAATATAATAAATTCTTTTTACATTACAAGCGATTTATCTTAGATGATAACCACTATGTACAAAGTGTATGTGTGTGTGAGAGAGAGAGAGAGAGAGAAAGAGAGCGAGCAAGCGAGAGAGAGAGAGAGAGAGAGAGAGAGAGAGAGAGAGAGAGAGAGAGAGAGAGAGACTGAGATTTGCAATTTATGAACAGAGGAGCAGGATAGAGTACAATGGAGTACAAAGAGTACAACAGCGTACAGTCAATAACTGTGTAACATCTGATTGATCAGAGATACATCAGAAGAAGACAGATGGCATCGAACAGCATTTTACATTATAGTATGCCATGTGATACTGTAAACAGATTACCATAGTAGAGAATGCCACATTACTGTAAATCACCCTTATAAAAGGTCAACTACAGTAAAGAGAACAGTGAGAACATTTACTGTATTGGCAGCACACACTGTTCTAGCACAAAACCTCATGGCCGTGTCACACTTCATCGCACCTTTTGATAACACACTGAATAGATACAATTACTAACATTATGGATTTTATGTTACGCAACTTAGGAAAGTGTATTTTCTAATGAAGCATCTGTAGGCTGTGTTACTGTAATTATGTCAGCAACAAGGGTGATTTGAAACATGCACATTGCATTGTTTGCTATTAAAGGTGCTAAAGACGATGTTTTGTTTTATATATTTTTGCAATATTACTTGAAACTGTCTTTACTAACTGATAAAAGACTATTTATTAGGTGCACTGAAAGTAATAATATTAATATACATCATCTGTGCACGAGGTAGGGCCTTAAAAACATCAGCCAATCGTTTACGCGATCATCGCGTAAACGATTGGCCCTCTAGCTTCAGTAACTTTCCACACTCCACAGGCGCTGCATGCAATGTTTTTGTCAGGAGACAGGAATAACAACAGCAGATTATGAGTTACCTGCGGTGAGTCCGACATAATGAATCCACAAACACGACATAGCGAATGCCGGTGGTAAACACTCGTGTTCCAATACTCGTGCACGAGTTTTGGGAGGCGTTCTCTTGAAAGGAGGGGGGTTGTTCTTACGCATGCGCTCATTTCAAAAACTCACTAACAGTCTTTGGATTCTCAGTCGACTAAAAAATCCTCTCTATCACCTTTAAATGAACTGATTGTTAAAAGTACTATATTGAAAGAAAATCATACTGTTGTGTTTCAGTGATTAAACCAAATGTTCTCATTACATGTTACAAAATCTTGTGTTTATAATCTTGATTTTTGTACTAGGAGTTTTGAAAACGTACACTTGTTACGAGTGAAAATACCTGTTAATAATAATAAAAAAATAAATTAAAAAAAAAACTGTAAAACTTCATGAAGAACCCAAAGTAAAAGACCTCAAGCCATGTGCTTTCAGCAGGTCTGAATAACTAGCTGATATTTAAAACAGTAATAATTTATACTATTTAGGAGTTTAATTTAAAAAGCTTGTCAATACTTTATTCTGAGAAAAGTACTTTGTCAGCTGGGAAAGAAGTGAATTGCAAACACAGACATTTACTGCCCACTCAACTAGTAATGTCCGGTTCACAAACACTGAATCATCTGAAACAGTTTGCGGCAGTTACTCAATCAAAATTCACTTTCGGACGTGCTTGAAAGTCACTCGTATTAGAAATGAGCCAATATCCCGGAGTATGTGATCCTATGTTGACGTTTTTTTCCAACTAATTCACCGCTCCAAACAGTCCAACAATACTGAACTGAGAACAATACGAACATGTCTGACATGCTAAGAACAATCTGCTAATGGTTTCATAAATAGGGGCGAAATGAACCTTTCTGAACAGCATACAGTACATCAAAAACCTATTGGAAATATAACAGTGATCGGATGGCAGCGGTTCTCGAGTCACCAGTAGTACACTGATAGCAGTTCTCTTTTGAGTCAAGAGTCGGTTAATGGTTACATAAGTTCTCGGGTCACAAGTACATTGAACTGAGGAAACAGTTCGGACTCGGACATGTCCACGGAGAACAGATGAGCTACTGACACGAGCAATCATAAACAGAGCAGTTGACACTCCAAAAAGAGGGTGAAATGTCAATTTCTTTATGGTATCTCATGGTGTATTTAAAAAGGTGAGTTGATTAAGACTAGTTTATTGACCTTATATGCGTTACACATGTAAAACATCCACATTTCACCTCATTATTGGCTGCTTTCTTGTCTTCAATGTTTGAGTACATGTGAGTATTTTTATTTTCACTGCTTTATCAAATTGTACATAATCACAACGTTTCACATACAGTTCAATAGAGATACAGTGTCACCCTTTAGTGTCATTAGTAACAACATTGCATGTTTACATAAACTGATGAATCATTTTTTTGAACCAGTTCATTGAAACAAACTGTCTGAAAGAAACGAAAAGAAAAAGAAAAGACTTCCCATCACTACACTCGACTACTACATTTCTGTAACATTACAGACACATGGAACGGAGTAGCTAAGAAACTGCACCTAAAGCCACACATCTGAGTCGTGAAAACTCATGTCTTCAGTGAAACTCCTCATGTCTTCCCTTCAAGTCAATGTCATCAGCAGAATGGTTCACAAAAACCAGTGAAGTGCAGCTCACACCTGATTGTGAGCCAATGCGTGTACAAACACCTCCGCTCAGCACGCTTTTCTTCCAAATTCCCTCAGTCCTCTTCTGCTGTTCTTAATCTACATCTCCTCTCTCCAGGTGAGGAAAGGCGGCTTGTCATAGTACTGAAAACACTTCTCCTGGTACTGAGGACTTGGAGAAACGGCAGTAGCTGCACAAACAAGCAGCAAGTTGCTCTGTAGCCGGTGAGTGGAGGAGGCTGGAGTGTCATAGCAGTCGTGTGCTTTCATTGGCCATCTCTGCCAGACAAGTAACACTGCATAGACTGCGTTCAGTCACTCATAGCACTGCGAGCATGATCTATTTTATGAATGAACAGTGAGACAGTACATAAATACACTGTTCTTTGCATGAAAACATGACATCAAGCACATAGATGGTGTTCAAGCCTAAAACACCTTACAGAAATGTAGCTCTGAAACAATATATTTAATCATTTTCAATGCAACACATTTCTCCATTGAAAAGAACCTAAATAAAGTTTTTGTTGTTGAAAAACAGTAAACACCTTTCAAGGCCAAGAAACATGGAAAAAGTAACACTTAAATGTTTTAATATAACACTATCTATCCAAATCATTGAGTTATCCCACCCATCAGTGCTGTCTCTTTATGAAGACAATGCCTGACAATCAAAGAGGAGATGGTGATGGAGTCACTTTCTGCTCATTTCATTGGTCAAGAGTGCCACCTACTGATTGGTTAGGGTTATTATGATTTGAATAAACCCTATGATTCAGACACTTAAGAGAGGAAAAGTTAGATATATATTCTTTAACGTGTAAGCACAAAGTCAGAGTATGTGTGTGTAATAAATTAATACAATATTTTGGTACATATTGCTTATCAGGGGCTGGTTCTAGACATTTGGAGGCCCTAGGAAAATGTATCTTTCTTTCTGTGTGGACAGGATTTCCCCCTTCTATTGAACCAATATAGATATAATCAAATGATGTATTGCAGTGCAAAACCTCAAATATATACACTATATACACAAATCAACTACTAGTGGAAGTGACAAAGACACACTACTAAGCAGAAAGAATAGGTAATTTCTTCATTAAATTGTATAGGCTACTTATTTTTCAATAAATAACAGTATTTATGATTTGAAAACTAAAATGCATTATTATTTTGGAGCAGTAATGTAAACATTAGCGGAATTTAGAAGAGAAGACAGTGAGATACTTTCCCCTTCTGGGGTGGTGCCATTCTTCTCTCTAGTAATACGGCACATAGTCTTAAGAGTTGGTAGTACTTGACTAAATGGGGCCCAGGTCAGGAAGCAGACAGACTGACTAAACCGACAGTCTGCTAGCCGTCTCATGTCAAAGTCATAAATCTCAAGACTCTTTCACCTAGATACCATAATATAGAGAAGGTATCTTTTCCCTGAACTAGTAAATACAAAAAACTCTCAAACCCATTTAAGGGTAATAATTTAATTGATGTCCAACAAATAAAAAACAGATATAATACAGATAAACAAATGATAAAGCTTGGTTTGCTGAATATTAGATCCCTTTCTACTAAAGCACTTTTTGTAAATGATATAATCATAGATCATAACATAAACATGCTCTGTTTGACTGAAACATTACTTTAAATGAGTCTACTCCAAGATTAATGTAATAAACATGAGCCTTGTTTGAAGAGCAAAAGGGAGAGGTGTTTCTGCAATTTTAGTAATATTTCCAGTATTATTTAGGTCTATAGTTTCAAATACAATTCTTTTGAAGTGATGGTGCTTCATGTAACGTTATCCTGTCTTGACATATTTACTGGCTACTGTATACACGCCACCAGGGCACCATGCAAGACTTTATCAAAGAATTTGCTGGTTTACTGTAAGAGTTAGTACTGGCTTGCTGATAAAGTCTTAATTGTTGGCAATTTGTAGATAACAAAAAAGATGCATTGGGATTGGCACTTGCAGACATTCTAAACTCTATTGGAGTTAGACAACAAACGTCAGGATCCACTCATTAGTGTAATCATACTTTAGATTTAATATTAACACATGGAATCGGTTTTGATGGCATTAAAATTCCACATCAGTGTGATGACATCTCAGATCATTATCTAGTCTTGTGTATACTCTATTTAGCCAAGGCTGCAAAACCAACTCCTTGTTACAAATATGGTAGAACTATCACTTCTACCACTAAAGATTGCTTTGTAAATAATCTTCCTCAGCTCCTCACCATACCACATACCAGAATTTCTTTACTTGCAACCTTGATACTATCAGAGAGAAAATTATAAATCACGCAACCATTTTCATTAGGATATGTCCCAAAAAAAACTTCCATGCTGGCTGTTATTAAAGGGTTAATTCACCCTAAAATGAAAATGATGTCATTAATTACTCACCCTCATGTCATTCCAAACTCGTAAGACTTTCGTTCATCTTCGGAAGATCTGGAAGCTCAAGCGTGCTGCGTAACACACGAGAATGAACCTCATTGGTCACGCAGCACATTTGAGCTTCCGGAAGAGGTTTGTTCTTGTGCATTATTCATGTTCGGATGAGCTTCTGCTTATGTTCGTTGATCAAAGTTTGCATGCGAGTAAAATCTAAATTAAATCTTTTTATCATAAAATGTGATCGAGACTCTTCAGAACATTTGAACTAAACGGCTCGATTCATAAGGATTAGTTTTCCGATCTCTTTATGATCATTTTGAAGTGTCAAAGTGTCAGTTGCAAAGGCAGTCAATGGAGATTTCATCAAAAAGAACTTAATTTGTGTCCCAAAGATGAACGAAAGTCTTATGAGTTTGGAATGACATGAGGTTGAGTAATTAATTACATAATTTTAATTTTGGGGTGAACTAACCTATTAAGCCTCTCATTAAAAAACAACACAACTTGATCCTAAAGAATTAGTTAACTACAGACCAATCTCAAATCTCCTTTTTCTGTCAAAAATACTAGAAAAGTCAGTAAGGCAGTGGAATTGCATTGGCATGGTTCAAATCGTACCATCTGACTTATCAGTTTGCAGCAGTAACTGAAGAAATATATCTAACGAGTTCATAATATGGAGTACCGCAAGTGCTAGGACCATTGCTTTTCACCCTGTACATGCTTCCCTTGGGAGATATAATTAGAAAACATGGCATTAGTTTTCACTGTTATGCCGTCATTTCTTCTTGGTCTGATGAAACATACCAATTCACTAACAGAATGCAGTCGATATAAAAACTGGATGACTAGTAATTTCCTATTACTAAATTCTGAAAAAAAAAAAAAAGTTTAATTATTGGACCAAAAACCTTGATGGCTGCTCTGTGAAGCCTTCGTCACTTGTTAGGAACCTGGGTGTGCTATTTGATAGCAAAGTTTTATTTGAAAGCCACATTTCACTTGTAAAACCTAATTTTTCCATGTTTAAAAATCTATCTAAACATCACATATATTTTAAAATGAGTAGTAAGGTAGTTATTTCAGCAGTTTCCTTCGCACATTCAGTTTAGCAACAAAGTTAAATTTCATTTATCATTCATTGGAACTATGCTTATGCATTTAGACACTTACATTATGTGTTTGCTCTGTCCATGCATTAAATGCACGCCCTTGAATATGCAGGGATTTACGTCCACTGCACAGGTAATGTCAATGGTATGACCCATTTCCGTAAAATTCCAGTATTTTATCTTACATAAATTAATGGTGACATTTCCACGCAATGAAAGCGTTTTATTTCAACAGCAGTGACCACGCAACTTGGCAGCTTATCATTGGCTTGAGCGGTTTGACTCAGGACTATTGCTGTCTTGAGAGAGAGTCGTCATCTGCTTATATGTGAATACCAGTGGCCATCCTGAGGAGAGCTCAAACGTGGGCTTCTCAATGAGAGCTACTGACGAAGATCTCTGCAGCAAGTGTACCCATTTCAGACAGTCATGCTGAAAACTGCAAAATGGCTATGCTCAGCATCACCAACACAAGAGGCCTGCTCATTAAACCCTGCTTGATGCTCTTTGCTCAAGACAACCACTGCAGAGCCCTCCAAAGCTTTAGCATGCACCACTGAACCAAACACACTTTTATCAAGACTATGTCAACCCTCTACGTACACATTGGCTTGTAAATTTATTAGTTTACTCGCCAGAATTTTGAGGCTCACACACAGACACATACATTACGTCTGCCCTCCATGCCCCACCTAAAGATTTTTATTTAAGGGATTATTTTAAGGAAATAGTTGACTAGTCGCAAGGTTATGATATTAATATAATTACTTAAATATATATATATATAAAATACAACCCCAAATCAAGAAAAGTTGGGACATTTTGGTAAAACCTGAATCTGTGATTTGGGATTTTCACTAAGTACAAAGAAAAGTTTTCACTAACCAACTTAACCACTAACCAACTTAAGTGTATTTTGTAAATATAAACAAATTTATATTTATGGCTGCAACATACTCCAAAAAAGTTGGGACAGAGGCAAGTTTACCAGTCATATCAACCTTTCCTTTTAATTACACTTTTTAAATGTTTTGGAATTGAGGATAGTAATTGTTGAAGTTTTGCAAGTGGAATTTCTGCCCAAACTCACCTGATACAAGAAAATCCTCTGATGTTTTCTTTAAAACTTCTCATTTTAGACTTCTAATTCATGACCGGCATTTTGTTTTGTCCTATCCTCTGCACTTCTGTGTTCGTCAATTTGCACCTAAGCTTACACTACGCCATATGTCATATGTTGGGTCAGCGGTCACCCTTCCGCTGGAACTCGACGCTCTCGTGAATGCATGTACATTACAGTGCCAGTGAATATAGTTTATAAAGTTTTAAATATGGATAATTTTCTTACAAAGTTAATTTTTCTTAATTTTTCTTTTGCTTCAGAAAGCATTTTTTAACCTACTGGAGTTGTAAGGATTACTTTTATGATGGATGGATGCGCTTTTTGGAGCATCAAAAACTCAGGTGCTATTCAATGCCATTACAAAGCTAGGAAGAGCCAGGATATTATTTAGCATAACACCTGTTGTGTTTGGCTGAAAGAAGAAAGTCATACACACCTAGGATAGCTTGAGGGTGAGTAAATTATGGTATAATTTTAATTTTTGGGTAAACTATTCCTTCGAAGTTATTCCTCATTCTAGCAATTTGTTAGCCATTGGCTATAGACAGACATTTAGTCACCTAGCCTGAAATTGAATTGCATATGCGAGTGATTTATTCGCAACATAGAGGTTTCCATGGGATTCATTTTACAAAATGTAGTAAATTGTAACTATGATGAGCAAAAAGAGCAAGTAATTAAAACCTTTACAGTCCAGCAATTAAGACTAAAATGTCATTAAACATGGAATTAAGTCTGGTCTGACACCCATAGTGGGGGTATAAACTAACCTTACAAATCAAAATAATAATGGTTAATGCATAAACTGCATTGCTGATATCTGAAATCTTCAGGTAAACAGCGTGCATACTCCATTATGTAAATATAAGTTCTGTTTTTTTTTTTTTCTAATTTTCACTCTAAATCGCATTCTGAGTTGTTGGACATTATTGCAAAAATGAGTGGTATACTTACCAAGACTGCACAAAATACACATATCAACTAACATAAAACAAAATAGATCAACACCACTAAGAAAAAAAAAGGACAAACAAAACAGAAACAGAACAAAAAAAGCAGAGAAAAGAAAAAACGTATGTCCTTTGAGGGTGTTGAGTGTTTTAGGGTATTGGGTTTTTTAACATATTTTCCTTTCCTTCCCCCTCTTCTCCTCCCTTCACTCATACATATATATACCCCCTTCCCTCATTTCCTCTCCTTCCCCCTCATCCCAACAACAACAATAATAATAATAAAGATACTGATATGACTTCCTTATTGATATGGCTAACTGTGCACATCTTCAACATCATTTCCAAATTTTGGACATTATTTCCAACATGAAAACAACTACTTGTTTTCTCAATGCTATTCCTACTAAGTTGTACAAGGATATACTGAACTTTCTCTTGCCTAGTGTACTTTCTACTTTCAACAGCTCCTTACAAAATAGCAATTTTTTCATCCTGCTTTAAACATGCAGTAGTCCAGCCTTTACTTAAAAAAAAAAAAAAAAAAAAAAAAAAAAAAAAAAAAAAACCTCGATCCTTCTGATCTCAATTATTACAGACACATCTCAAAATTAACATTTATGTTGAAAGTATTGGAGAAGGCTGTATTAAACAAGCTATCGCCTTAGATTCTAACAATATTCCGAATCCTTTTCAGTCTAGTTTTAGTGCTAAGCACAGTACAGAATCTGCCCTTTCAGGGCTCCAGACTGCGCCTAAAACGGTCGCGTTAAAATATTAATTTGCGAGTGATATTTTTGCTGAGGTCGCCGTTGGCGACCATACAAATTCACACATTACGACTGTAAAATTTGCAGTTATTTGCATGTTCCATGACCAGTAGCCTGTCAATTTGTTGTGTTGACGTAATTAAATGAGACGCTGCAAGGATGTGAAAGTTTCATTGGGTTAGAGCGCCAAAATATGAACAGGTAGGAGAAAATATCACACACCAAACAGACGCCAAAGAACTATCGCTGATGAAAGCCGACTATGTTGTTGCCTCGCGTCAAAAACTATTTAAACAAATTCAAAAGGGGAAACCGGCTCTGCAGACTGCAGATACACACACAATGCAGCGCGTTTTGAATATCAATCATGATCACTTTCATTATTCCACTCATGCTCATTAGATAAAGGCATAAAAAGTCTTCAGTACCTTAAATAGTATAACAAGAGTAATAATGATCATTTTAAGGTTCCAGCTAGATTCCAGTACTTGTGATGTCTAAAGATAATTTTCAACTAAAATATATTGTTAGGCCAACAATATCTTATCAATTAATTAAGACGTTCACACCCGACGTTCTTGGTTTTCTTCCTATTCATTAAATCCAGGCAACTGGTTATTAAAACATTGATTAAAATTAAGATACAATTTTATTCACTTTAAAGAAAGGCTTACTACAAAATTTATTGAAATGGTCAAAATCACGTCTGACCCGCTGCATGTCTCCCGACATATTGCGCATCTTATTAGCCTCTTTTCATAATCAACATCAATGAAATTTAAAAACTAATATTAGGCTATAGTCTAATATTTAAACAAATATGAAACTAAATAGCTAGGCTACGTTTTCTTTGTCCCTCTGGCCGACGAATGCGCCAGCGCGTTCTGATGTATTTTTCCTCATGACAGCTGAAACAACTTAAAATAGGCCTACTCTGTCATTTTTGGCGATACAGATTAGTGCAAGACATCACCACAAACTACAAATGGTCTATTTTTATTTGTGTATGCTCACAATAAAAACAAAACCTTCTGCTTTTGTAAAATAGGAATGCGCATTCATCTGTCTTTGAATCTTTCTAAAACGTCTAAAAAGTGAAACTGAAACTCAGCGAATAATTATCACACATACATGAAACATATGTCTAAAGAAAGCTTGAAGTTTCTACTTTTAAATAAAACAATTCACATGTAAAACAAATATTCTCCTGCAACAATTTGTATGAAACTAAAGAGATGCACAATTTCTCCTGACTCATGTTACAAATGTTAACGTTGCGAGGGTGTTTCTAATACAACGACATAATGACATATAACAAATAAAACACGACTATTAATTCTGTGGAATATTTTAATAGTTTCCTCAAAGTAGGCTAGGCTAGTTATTGTATAGCATAATTTGCGGGTGGGACACGTCTCGATCTCGCAGCACGCACGGACGTACATAAAAGAAAGAAACATCTCAATTCGATAAGAAATTCGTTGGTCTGTGTTAAATAAGAGGCGATCTCTCGCTGGAATTAGTTGTTTTTGTCGCTGTTGGAATTAGTTGTTTTTGTTGCTGTTGGAATTAGTTGTTTTTGTCGCTGTTGGAATTAGTTGTTTTTGTCGCTGTTATCAGTTCTCTTGGCGCTCGTACATAATGCTCAGTCTTCACACAGACGATCGAACGCTTCTTCCTGCTAAAAGCACACAACAAAATGCACACAAACATGTCTTTGCTTTTGATATACAATCACTGATGAACACCTTTGGTTTTAATGAGAAAAACTGAATTATACAAAGTTTCAACAAATTGCGTTTGGACATGTTAATAATTTATATAGGCTATTATTATAAAAAAATTAAGTTCCTTGTTGTTTGGCTCTTAAAAAAATTATTTGGCTCTTAAAAAAATTATAGGAGCCAATGGCTACTTAATTATTTTTTTTGTCTGGAGCCCTGCCTTTTAAGAGTGGTAAATGCTCTCATATTATCTGTTGACACTGGTAACTGTGCCATCCTTTTATTGATGGAGTTAAGTACAGCCTTCAACACTATGGATCACCGCATCCTACTAAATAGATTAAATCTTGAGGTCGGCATCATTTTCATCATCCTCAGTTTTTATCAACTGTGGCGTGCCACAGGGCTCCATTTTGGGTCCAACCTTATGTCCCGGAATTTAACCCGTTCTCATTTTCTTTTTCTACTTCACTGCCCACTGTTGCTTTGTATTGTGTTTATTAAACCTTTACTTATAATAATTAGTGGCCAAGCACCGAAGGTGCGGAGGCACCTATTGTTATTGTTAGATTTCTTTTTAATTATTCTTCTTCTTCCGCTCTGGGAGTCTATGGCAGCCCATAGAACCGTATGGTAAAAAGTTGTGAAATTTTGCACACAGTTATTTATGTTAATAACTTTTGAACCGTAAGGGCTAGAAACAAAATTCTTTTACATGATTCCTTGGGTCAATCGATTGCACCCTATGACGTCATTTTCCATCATGAAAATTTTTCCGCCATTTTGAATTTTCTGAAAAACCTACTTATTCTAACTCCTCCTAGGCCGTTACTCCGATTTTCACAAAAATTGAACCAGATCATCCTCAGACCATGCCGACAAAAAGTTATGGAATTCAAGTCGATTCCTCAAACCGTTTTCAAAAAACGAATTGTACATAGTGCTTGCAAAAACAGATGCAAGGCTATATCTCCGCAAAGCTTTATCGTATTCAGACCAAACTTGGTACATGTCATCAGAAGTATGACCTGAGACATCATGCAGCGTTTCGGCGCTGCGCCACCTACTGGTGCGGAGATATAAAAAATGGCTTTTTTTGCTTATAACTTCTGATGCATTTGTCCAAAAATTATAAGTTTGATCTCGTTGGATTCGGGGCATCATGCCGAGTCAAAGGATATCCAATTTTTCCATATCGGCCATTTTGGCCGTTGGCCATTTTGAGTTTTGTGCTAGCATCGCTACGAAACTCGGTACGCGTCTTTGGCACCATGCCCTGACAATACTCAAAAAGTTTTGGCACAGCGCCACCTTGTGGTCAAAAGTTATAACAAAATTTACAAAAATGCTAATAACTTTTGACTATATTAACCGATTGTAATGAATCTGGTCTCAGTAGATTCCTTGGGTCATGCTGAGAACATAGATTTCAAATGTGCCATAGTCGGCTGAACTTCCTGTTCGCCATATTGTTTTTCTTAAAAACCTACTTTTTCGAACTCCTCCTAGACCGTTGCTCCAAAATTGAACCGTATCATCTTCAGACCATGCCGACAAAAAGTTATGGATTTCAAGTCAATACGTCAAACCGTTTTCATACAACGGAGCAACGAATTTGAGGCATGATGCAAAAATGACTCTTGAAGCTGTATCTCTGCAATGCTTTGACATATTGACACCAAACTTTGCAAGTGTCATTGTCACCTCACTCTGACCATACCACATTAATTTGGTCACAGCGCCATCTATTGGTCGAAAGTGATAACCAGTAAATCCTCGTTTTTTATCATTTTTCAGCTCTTTTGCCTAAGAAGATCTTAATAGGTCTTTAATTGCTCACTGTTGCAGTTGGTCTGATGCTCACAGCCATGTTGGCTGGCTTATTGTGCCGTTTTTGTGCTTGGCCCTGTAATTTCTGCTTGCAGCTATATTTATATTTATTTTTATTTTTATCTATATTTATTTTATTATTTTATCTATTTTTTATTTAGATTTATACATAACTGGTTGATATAATTTTATGTTTTTATTCTCTTTTTTCTTTTTTTTTTGCAGGATGATGCTCCATCCTATGTTGTGCAGCACTTTGGTCAGCATTCATCTTGTTTTTAAGGTATAAATAAAATAAAATTTGACCTTGACTGCAGATAGCCTGGTCTGTTTACACACAATACCTGTTATCTTATAGCCGCTGGCAGCCAACTGCCCCGCCATGTATTCACCATCAGAGCTGTTGTGAGAGCAGCCCCACGTCCTTACCCAGATCTTCTGTGTGCCAGGAATCACGCTGTAAATAAGAAGATTAAAAGTTTATCATAAATGAATGCTTTCTGTCCAGGGTTGGATGTTATATTTTGATAGACATGGATCCAAAAAACAAAAAAAAAGAGAGAGAGAGAGAGAGATACCTCAAAACAAATTAGGAAAATCTGAATCTACACTGTAGAGCAGCCATCTTCAAGATCGTTTGGTAATGATTACATTGTTACAGATCTGTCATGCCCCACACTGTCAAACATTTATTTGCAAACTTTATCCACTAGATGGCAATATTTAATCAGTGTAACTGTAACTATCACAATGATTTTCATCGAGATTTTTATTTTATGTAGTAATGCACCAATCCAAAACCACCAATTTTATTTTATTTATTTATTTTTTTTTTTTTAAACAAGCTAATTGGCCGATTCAGCTGATTGGCCATTTTTCGTTTATTGGCTCGTTTATTTTCGTTTATTGGCTTCGTATAACAAGCAAACTGGCCTTAAAGGGTTAGTTGATCCAAAATAAAATTTCTGTCATTAATTACTACACTATGTCTTTACAACTTTTCTGGACCTTGAATGTGGTAATTGCATTGCTTTCATAAGAGGGATGATCTTAATTTAAGATGAATGAAGGTCTTATGGGTTTGGAACAACATGAGGGTAAGTACTTAACAGAAATTTCATTTTTGGGTGAAATTAACCCTTTAAACAAAAAAATATTTGTAGCCATTTGAAAGTAGAGGTAACCACTGAATTGAATCATACAAATAAAGATGCTACACACATGTAGTATGTGCAGTTGTTGTTTATTTAAATTAAATTGTAAACTTTCAACATTTAAAGCAAAAACAGAATGGCCGACTTCAGATTTGTGAAATTATGCTACATAAGACACCTGCACAAAACAAAAACAGCAGACGGACTGAATGAAAATTGCATATTCACTCTCTGACAGTAGGTGGTGCTTATGGAACATCAGCGTTGTTTTGTACCGCTGTACTTAAATCAGCACTGCACTTATAAACACTACTTTACATGGCGGTAAGAGGAAAAGAAAATGCCATTAAAACTTTTCTGAAGACAGTCAGTTCCCTTCAGAGATACATTCATATAAACCCCCACCACCAATTCATTATTTATATTGCAAACAGTGAGCTTGCTGTGCTAACTTCTTCATCTTCAGCATGTCCCATCTTTGGCCTGTATTAATGCCTTGTTTAAAGACTTTGCAATATTTCCATACAAGACATTCTGGGAAATTATTGTAATGCAGTCTGTGTGCAACTCCAGAATAAAGATTGGCTGAAATAAAACTAAAAACCAGTTATGGCCGTTTGACTGGTGCATGTTTAATTTTCTGTTTGTTTCTGTCATAACTTTGTTCTTTCAGGCTCATTCAGCCTATAAAAAAAAGTTATTAAAAACGTAATGAAAATGGTACCGATCAAAAATGTTCCTCCTCAAGGCCAGTTCTTGACTGCTATAGAAGGATGGGCTGGCAGATATCCTGGGTGGGATTTTTTTCCCTATATTTTTTAACTTTGGTGTGATGTCTGCAGTTCTTCATGTAGATAGATGGATATCTTATTATCACTTTAAATAAAATGCTACAGTTTCTTATTTTTCACAACCAAATGGCAAATCTGAAAGCAAGCCTCACAGGAGCCTACTGATGCTATAGCAACAAATGCAACTTTAACACATCTGACTGATAGATAAACTGGGCATTTATACTGCAATAACCCCTTTCACACAGCAATTATTGTAAATTAAAGTAAAATTACCAGAACGATTTTTCCCGTAAATACACAAATGGGCTGTTCACACGTGATCTCTTAAAGGACAATTCACAATGCAGATAGACGCAGACCAATGGCAAATCACCAGAATACAGCACTTCACTTCTCAGACATTCTAACTGTGATTCAGCATGTTCAATCTGTAGAGACAAGCTCCAACAGACACCAACAGACTCCAACAGGGGTAACATGTTCTTGCGTATTTAACTCAACTGCACAGGTAATGTCATAGTATGACTCATTTCAGGGGGAGGCAAAAATTATACTTTAAAATCAATCAGAGCTACAGAAAATAATCCTCATATTTACAAGTAAATGAAGACACATATTCATGAAGATACATTTAAAACCCCCCATAATTCGCAGTCGCAACTTGATAGCACACAAATATGCCTGCCCGTTGGGGCAATCTTCAGCCCTTCTTCAAAACTTCGACACACACACAGCCCACCCATTTTTGCCAAGATCTGGCCCCAAAACTCCTTCATTTTTGGTGAAAAATGTAGGGGCTCTTTAAGGTCAGGTTTGTTGATATACCTTCACATTGACAAAGTGATCAATGTGTTATGTTCTCAGTGATTTTATTGGATTTGTCACTTTTGCATCCTGGGGCCTGTACCATGAAGCTGGATTAGCTGGCTAGCCAGGTAAGTTTCAGATTAGTTTTTGCCAATCCTGGGTTTTAGGTACCATGAAAGTGACTTGGCTTTTAGTGGTGTTCATCACCACAGTAGCTTACACTATGTGTTATGTTCTGGGTAAAAGAGCTCAAACCGAAATTGGGCCAATCAGATGTGAGCAAATGCATCCAACGCAATAAAGTCACTCCCCCAGTTTCTCTTCCTACAAATTAAAGGTCACTATATAATAATAATAATAATAATAATAATAATAATAATAATCATAATGTAATGATGAAATTGTCTGGCTTCATATACTTTAATCTCTTAACCTTCAGCAAAAGAGTTTTGCATCACGCTGGCTCTCGCGAGAAGTGAATCAGTTTCACTCTGTTGCAAGGCATGTGATTGGCTGTTCACCACTGATGTCACGCATTCATGTGCACGCACTCCACGAACTCAGCATAAAAGCCTAAGTTGACAGAGAAAGTTGATAAGCATCATGGTACCAACAATGTCGGACTGGAGTGGTTTGGTTTTGTCAACTTGAAACTAATCCTATAACCCTGAGTTTGTTCAACTACCATCATGGCACAGGCTCCTGGTGTTCCTGGTTGCAGTGTTAACCATTCGTTCATACAAGGGTTTACCCTGGAAAATGTCAAAAAGTGGGGAGGAAAAAAAGTAGTAGTAGCACTGGTTACTAGGGATGGGCATGATTAATCGACGATCGATAATTGATCGTTAAGAATTTCGTCGATCACATTAATTTGTTATCGATTAATCTAATGCATTGTTTTTTTTATCTAATGCAGGTTGCGTTGCGTATAGTGTGAGTCTTGAAGCAATTAAATGAATTTCACTGTGTGGCAGCAATTAAACATTTTACCACCAGGGCGCAATATTTGACACCATACTCGGTTATCTGTGATCTTCCGTTTTGATTTCAAAAGAATAATCATGAAGAGGTCACGGCGAAGTGTGGCGTGGGACCATTTTGATTTAAAAAGCGAAAGAGTTCACTGCAAACATTGCGATGCCGTGTATAATTACAACACGGCCACGACTCAAATGATGTACCACTTAAACAAAGTGCATCCGTCCCTGGTTAATGTCGGTGGCGTTGCATCCCGCTCTCAGTCTCAACCTAGCATCAAGTCGGCGTTAGCACGGACTCGGAGCTGTGATGCACAACGAGCAGAGAAAATTACCCAAGGGATCTGCAAGTTCATTGAGATGGATATTCTGCCCTTAAGTATTGTTGAGGGCAATGGTTTTCGAGAACTGATACATTTATTGGAACCGGCATATCAAATTCCATCACGACGTACCATCACCAGACTGGTAGAAATTCACTACGAAGAACGAAAGCAGCAGCTGTTAAAAGAATTGAGCAAAGCTGAGAGAGTTGCTCTAATGACAGACTGCTGGACCGCTTTAACAGCTGATAGCTACATCACCATAACCTGCCACTACATCAGTGATGACTGGCAAATGAACTCCGCGGTCCTGCTCACAGAAAGCCTGCCAGGCCGGCATACAGCTGACCACCTCGCTGAGAAAGTGAATGGAGCTGTAGAGCAGTGGGGACTTAAAGGCCGAGTTATTGCATGCGTTCATGACAACGCGGCCAATATTGTAGCTGCCAACAGTCCCACCAGAGTGCCCTGGATTTCCGTTGCCTGCTTTGCACACACCCTCCAGTTAGCCATAAATGACGGATTTGCACTGCATCTTTATCGGGTAATATCAGCGGCTAGTAAACTCGTTAGCCACTTTAATCATAGCACTACAGCAACCAAAGGGCTGCAAAAGAAACAGGAGCAAATGGGCCTCGCAACTCACCGGCTTACCCAGTCGTGTAAAACACGGTGGAACTCCGTGTGCGAGATGTTTGATCGGCTGGTGGAGCAGCGGTGGGCTGTTGTTGCTGTGCTGTCGGACCGAACCGTGACTAAACTTCAAGATGCCAGGATCCTGGAGTTGAAGGATGAGTACTGGCAGCTGATGAAGGACATACAGCCCGTGCTGTCAGCACTTAAATGTGCCACCACGGTTAGATTGAGTCTGGTGAGATTGTGTCATTCGCCCCCATGATCTCATCAATGCTGGACCCTCGTCACAAACACCTGGGCTTTCTTACACCAACACAGAGACTGGCTGCTAATGTGAAACTGGTTGAACTGGGAGAGGCGGTCTGGACCCATAGGGCGGATATCCAACAGGCTGGGGGAGTCGAGGCTGCGTTGTCTGACACGGACGAGGGGAGCGCAAACACTGTAGTCGCGACCTCCCAGTCATCTGCCATGGCACAACTCCTTGGGGATCACGATATCACTCATTGCGAGGCTGGCATTGAAGCAGAACTTCAGAACTTTCTGAGGGAGACTCCCCCACCCCTGAACTGCACACATACAGACTGGTGGAAAGTGAACGGAACAAGGTTCCCCGGGCTGGCCAAGTTAGCGCGGAGGTACCTGTGCATCCCGGCAACGTCAGTCCCCTCAGAGCGGGTGTTTTCGGCGGCTGGTCTGACGGTCACCAGGTTGCGGTCGCGTCTGACCCCAGATCATGTCAACATGCTTATATTTCTCAACAAAAATCAGTAGACTGGTGCAGAAATTGTATGCGAGTTAAAGTTAGTTATTTTTCACGAGGCTTTAAGTAGCCTAATTTGTTAAGTTAGCCTAATTGTTAGGAAGGCTAATATCTGGCCCTTTCTTTTGGCTTGGATAGTTTTGAGTTACATTTTGACAAATCCTGTCAGATCTAAATATTATTATTTTTTTGTTTAAGTTATTGTTTAATTGTTCTTTTTTATTATTATTATTTTGGAACAAATGAGGTCTGTTTAAGAACGCCGGCTCGCAGGTTCCGCTGCTTTAGAGCACCGCATGTGTACACGCATATATGTTCGGTTTGCCTAACTGAACGTAACTGTCTGCCACAAGTTGATATTGTAATAAAGGTCTCATCGAGGAAAAACACGCTGTATTTTTGTATTCATTGCATTTTTGAATTATAAAAGTTAAATAATTTTATTATAAAGATATTAATGATTAATCGATAGTCGATCGTTAATCCTCTCGACGATCGACTAAGAAAATGTAATCGAATGCCCATCCCTACTGGTTACTGCTTAGAGTTGCACAATTAGTTGAAAAAATATATATTAATTAGTTATTCGTTTAAAAAAACGTGTATTCCCATTGTGTCAGTATTTTCTTTTCTTTCTTTTTTTTTTCTTCTTTTGCAGCAGCAGCACTGAGCATTAATCAGGCATGTTTTCCAATCAGTGGCATTTCATTTATTGGCCTGGAAGAAATCAGCTTGGTATCACTTGATTGAGCTCTGCGCTCGTGAATGCTCTCATTATCGTGAGTGCAGAAGTCACGTTCTGTCTGTATGTAAGTGCATCCAAGAGAAATCCTGAAGATCTGACATGTTTTCTGTCTAAATGTATTTAAGGTAACCTTTACAGCATAATTTTAAAATGCACATTCCCATAAACTACATTATGCACATTATCTTCAGGGAATATACTGTTATTGTCCATCATGGAGCAGCTGAATGCTTCCATACAGACAACATTTGCATAAAAATAAATAGATGGAAACTCAGCAATGGACTATATGCACGGAGCGTTCTTTAGAACTTCCGCATTAATATAAGCCAGCTTGATAACTTCCGGTGAGATGTCATTTGCTGGTGTGTTGAGCATCAGTAGTGTAATACTTAGTTTATAATCAGAATATAGTCACTTAAATAGTCAGGCATAGCATTAATTTAGTT